>NW_025920264.1:0-82500 GCF_902686445.1 Sciurus carolinensis | reverse complement strand
TTAAGGAGAAAAAGTTTATTTTGGGGCACATGGTTTCAGAGGTCTCAGTCAATTGACAGCTGATTCCGTTTCTCAGTACCTGGAATTAGACAGAACATCATGGCAGAAATATGTGGTGAAGGAAAGTGGCTCAGGATGTTGCACCAAGAAGAAAAGAGAGAGAGAGGAGAGAGAGAGAGACATACACAAAGATAGATATTGACTCAACTTGGACAAAATATAAACCCCAAAGGCATGCCCTGAGGGATTCACTTCCTCCAATCACACCTTATCTGCATACAGTTACCACACAGTTAATCCCTGTCATGGATTAATGTATTGATTAGGTTAAGATTCTAATAACCCAATCATTTCACCTCTAAACTTTCTTGTATTTTCTCATGCATAAGCTTTTGAGGGACATCTAATATGTAAACAATAACACTATACAATAGCTGCCCTGTGACTTCTAATACTAACATATTATGAATATGATAAAATTGAAAGTTGATATGCTAACTGCCTGTGGACTTAATATTATATCCTCACTATAGTATCTAAAACTAATATAATAGATTCCCTGTGACCTTTAGTATTAATATAATATCCCTATTATAGCATCTGTTGATCTCTAATGCTAATAAGATACCCATTCTATAGAATTTAAAATTTATATAGTAGCTGCCTGGTGGCCTTAAATACTAGTATTATATTCATATTATATCATCAGAGACTAATATGATATCTGCCTGTGGTCTTTAAAATTAAATATAATATGTATATTACAGCATCAAAATGAATATTATAGGTGCTATGAGGCTTTTAATGAAATATCTGTATTATAGCATCTAACATGAATATAATAGCTGACCTCTTTCCTTTAATTCAAATATAATATACATATTATAGCATCTAAAACTGATATACTACTTGCCTTGTGACCTTTAATACTAATATATCTATAAAATAGCATCTAAAAGTAATGTAATAGCTTAACTATGGCCTTTATTATTAATGTAAAATCCATACTATAATACCTTAAACTAATATAATAGCTTCCTTGTGGCCTTTAATATAAATATAATACATATACTGTGGCCTCTAATAGTGATAAAATAGCTGACCTGAATAATTCAATATTAATACAATATCCATACTGTGACCTGAAAAACAAATATAGTAGCTGCCTTGTGACCTTCAATATTAATACATAGCCATAGTATAGCACCTAAAAACTAATACAATTGCTGATCTGTGGCCTTTAGTACTAATATGATAAAATATTTTAGTATCTAAAACTAATATAACTGCTGCCTTTAATATTAATATGATAACCATAAAATAACATCTAAAATTAGCATAATATCTACTTTGTGATCTTTAATACTAACATAATATTCAAACTACAACATCTGAAACTGACATAATAGTTGCCCTGTGGCATTTAATGCTATTATGATATCCATAGTAGATCATCTAAAACTGCCCCTTGACCATTAATACTAATATAATTTCCATACTATATAATCTAAAACTAATATAATTGCTGTCCTGTGGTCATTAATACTAAAATATTTTTTTTTTGCAGTTAAAAAACTTTTATCTACCTTAAGCAAAACATACTTGTATAGAATCAATTTATATATACACATGTGAATCTATATATAAAAATTAACAAAGATTTTTAAAATTAAAAAAACAAATGGGAATACTAAATTTTAAAAATAAAAATAAAGAATGGGAATACTGAGCAACAAAATGGAGACAGAAACAATGATAATATAACAATATAAGACATAAATATCCATATTTTCCAAAGGTAGGTCATTTTCAAATTTGTCTCTATGGTTTCTAGTTCCCAAAATACAAAAGGAAACATGATCTGTATAATAATTCAGAGCACATTACATAAACTAACACAACTAATCAGTAAGAGCAAAACTTTATGAATCACCTAGGCTCTTGTGAAGTTGCAGAGGAGATGAAAGGGACGCCTGGGTGTACCCCACACAGCTGTCTCTGTCTTCTGGTGCCCCCTTTTCCTGAGTGTCCATGGGCATTAACTCTTTAGACTCTGCCCACACCTTCCTAACTAGACATTTGTTAATTACCTTCCACTAGGTCATGCTTAGTAAAAGCTGCCCCTCATATTTTACTCTCTTAGAGCAACAGCTGGATTTCCCTGACATTGCCTGGTGGTCTCTGGAGGCTGCTGCAGCTGTGCTTCACCTGCCCTTTCTCTCAGGTCCCAGACTGAAGATGCCACTCCTCTCTGGATGACACTATTTTCGAGCCATAAAGAAAGAATAAGAGTGATGCCAAAACATGCATTTTCTAAAAGCTCCATTCAGAACTGTCACCTCTGATCCCATGTCATGGGGTACAGCCTGACAACAGGGCTGGATGTATGTGCTCCTTACCCAGAAGGCCTCTGGAGAGACAGGATGTGGGCAATGGTGGAGGGTGGGTGTAGGGGAGGGTCATGGAGATAAAAGTTTCCACAGAAAAGACTTGCTCATCAATGAGAAGGGCCAGAAAATCTGCCGTCTTTATGAGCGTGCTTCGAATCTGTCCATCAGAGTCACTTGGTTTTTAGCATTCCAACCTTCCACTTATCTCCTACAGTTTCTGTCACCTCCCAGTAATCCATTCAGCTGTGAACCCATCAATGGTTTAATCCTGTATTTACCTGATCAGTTCCTTCTTTGTAACTCGAGTTCCCGGGTTTTGGCACCACTTATGATCGCCCACCGCCCGCGGGGACAATCACAACACGTACGCTCTTCTTGATCACAGGAACCAAAAGCCTAAAATATTATTAATACTGTGGTCTCCTAAACTGAAATAATAGCTGTCCTGTGGCCTTTTAATACTAATAATATTTATAATATAGCATCTAAAACTAATAAGATAGCTGTCCTGTGGGGTTTAATATTAATATTATAGCCATACTGCAGTGTTTAAAACTAGTATAATCACTGTCCTGTGGCCTTTAATCTTAGGCATTACTATAACATCTAAAACTAATGTAATAATTGCCCTGTGGCATTTACTACTACTATTCTATTCATATTATTGCATCTAATGCTGATATAATAGCTACCCCTGGCATTCAGTACTAATGTGATATTTATAATAGAGTATCAAAAATTAATGTAATTGTTCCTTATGACCTTTAATAGTTACATGATATCCACAAAATATCATTTAAAAGCAATACAACTCCTCTGTGAACTCTAATTCCACAGTGTTATCTGTACTGTATCACCTAAAAATAACACAAAAGTGACCTTATGGCCTTGAATACTTAAGTAATATTCATATTCTATCATCTTAGAGTAATATAAGAGCTGCCCTGTGGCCTTCAATACTAATATAATATTCATGTTATCACATCTAAAACTAATATACTTTCTCTGTGGCCTTTGATCCTAATAGTATATCTATAATCTCATACCCAATACTAAAATAACAGTTGCCCTGTGACCCTTAATAGTAATATAATATTCATATTGTAGAATCTAAGGTAAATATAGTTGTTGATCTGTGCCTTTAAATTTGATGTAATTAATAGTCTCTCTGTAGCTTCTAAAACTAATATAAGAGCTGTTCTATATTTTTAATACTCAATGATGCCCATATTATAGCATGTAAAATTAATATAATAGCTGAACAGTGGCCTTTAATGTTATATAATATCCTTGTCATATCCTTGAAACCTAATGTAATAGCTACCCTGTAGCCTTTTGTGGTAAAATTATATCAATATTATATCATCTCAAGTTATAATATAGTTACCCTGTGGTTTTAAATACTAAAGTACTATCCATATTATAGTATCTTAAACTAATATAATAGATGTCCTGTTGCCTTTAACATTAATATTTATACTATAGCATATATATGTCCTGTGGTCATTAATACTAGTCTGACATCTGTATTATTGAATATAAACTAATATAAAAGGTGCTCTATGACTTTGTACTAATATGATATTTATAATATACCACCTAAAACTAATACTATACTTGATCTGTGGCCATTAATAGTATCATTAATCTCCATACTACTGCATCTGTAACAAATATAATACTGGGGACTTTAATACTAGTACAAATGTTCATATTGTAGCATCTAAAACTGATATAATAGCTGCCCATTGGCCTTTATTACTAATGTAATATCCATATTAAACCATCAAAAATGAATATAACTGCTTGTGACCATTTATATTAATGTAAAAATCCATACTACTACATCTGAAAGTAATATAATTGCTGCCCTGCAGCCTTAATTATTTTATCAGAATCCATACTATAACATCTTAAACAAATGCAGTGTCTTCCTGTGGCCTTTTATATATATATATATAAAACATATATATATATATATATATATAAAACATATATATGTATAACTATAAAATAGCTGAACTGTGGCCTTCTACATTAATATAATATTCATACTGTGGCCTCTGAAATAATAACTGCCCTGAGTCATTTTAATACTAATATATTTTCCCATTCTGTAGCATCTAAAACTGATATAACTTTTCTGTGGCCTTTATAACTAATATGATATCCATACTGTAGCATCTAAAATTAATATAATAACTGTCCTGAAACTTTGAAGACTGATATAATATCCAAACTACAGCATATAAAACTAATGAAATAGCTGTCCTGTATACTTAAATACTAACCTGATATTTTTAATATAGAATAAAAAATTAACACAATAGGTGAACTGGGACTTCTGTACTATTATGGTATACACATTATAGTATCTAAAACTGATTTGCCCTATGACCTTTAATATTCCTACAATATCCATACTATAACCCTTTAAACTAGTACAGTGTTGGACTGATGGTCACTAATACTAGTATAACATGTCCAGTCTGGTATCTTAAACTATTAGAGTAGCTTCCCTGTGACCTTTAATACTAATCCAGCATCCATATTATATCATCTAAAAGTAATATAATAGAGAACTGTAGCCTTTAATATTAATGTGATATCCATATTACAGCCTCTAAAAGCAGTGTAATAGGTACATTGAAGCCTTTATTACTAATATCATATCCATGGTATACCATCAAAGACTTATATAATAGCTAAACTGTGGCCTGGAATACTGGTATTAAATACTAGCATGATATCCATAGTGTGACATCTAATACTAATATACATATATGTGTGTGTGTGTACATATATCTCACATATATTATACATGTCATTTAATAAAATAGCTGCACTGTGGCATTTAATACTAACATGATATTCATCTAGAAGAGCTGTTCTGTGACCTTTAACACTGTGATACCCAAGGTGTGTTATCCAATAATAGCTCTCCAGTTGCCTTTAATTCTAATACAGTATCCATACTGATTTTAACACTAACATAGTGTCTATAATATAGCATCTGAAAGTCATAATATAGAAGTCCTGTAGCCTTAAAGGCTACTATATATCCATACTATAAATTCTAAAACTAGTATAATATCTGCCCTGTGGTCTTTAAAACTAATATATTTATATCGTAGACTCTAAAAGCAATATAATAGATGTCAGATGGAGTTTTATATTCAAATAATTTGCATCATTTGGTCTCTAAAACTCATAAAATATCTTCACTGTGGCCTTTAATATTAATATAATATCTATACTTTGGCCCTAAAAACTAAAATAATAACTGTCCTGTGGTCTTGAGTATTAACATAATGTCCATACTTTGGACTCTAAATTTAACATTAACTGCCATGTGGCCTTTAATATTGATATAATGTGCATATTGTGGCCTATAATACAATGACTGACCTTTGGTCTTTAACACTAACATGATATCCATTCTGTAGCATCCAAAAGCAATAGCTGCCCTGTGGTAATTATAATTAACATATTACCTGTATTACAGATTCTAAAACTAATGCAATTACTGCCCTGTGGTGTTTCATACTATGTGATATTCATACTATACAATCTAAAACTAATATAATAGTTGATCTGTGGCCTTTTATGTTGATATAATATCCATACTATTGTATCAAAACTAATCTAATAGCTTCCTTGTGTCATTTATAATTAATACAATATCAGTATTATATATTTTAAACCTTATGCAATCGGTACCCTGTGGTCTTTTAATAGAGTGTCCATGATATAGCATCTAAAACTAATGTAATGGCTACCCTGTGACTTTTAATCCTAATATGATATTCATGCAATATCATTAAAATTGATTTATTAATGCCCTGTGACTTTTACTGTTAATATAACATCTTTGGTATGGCATATATCTAATACTGATATAATAGCTATCCTGTGGCCTTTAATATTAATATGATAAAGATACTATGGCAACTAAAATTAATATAACTGTCCTGTTTCCTTTATTATGAACATATTATCCGTACTGCAGCCTGGAAAATTAATATAATAGCTGCTCTGTGACCTTTAATACTAATATGATATTCATACTATACCATCTAAATATAATAGCTTTCCTGTGTCCCTTAATGTAATATCCATACTATTGCAGATAAGACTAATGTAATATCAGCCATATGTCCTTTAATAATAATAAAATATCCATAATATAGCATCTAAAACAGACAAAATAGCTTTCCTGTTACCTTTAATATTATTATCAAATCCATACCATGACACCTAAATCTGACATAATATCTGCCCTGTTGCTTTTAATGCTAATGTAATATTCGTACTGTATCATCTTACAGCAATAGATTATCTATGGTGTAGCCTTTAAAAGTAATAAAATATCCATAGTATAGTATCTAAAACTAATACTTAAGTTGCCCTGTGATATTTGATATTAATATCAGTACAGTGGTATCTAAAATTAACATAATAACTACTGTGTGGTCTTTAATATTGATGTAATATTTGTACTATAGTATCTAAAGCTAATATAATAGTTTCTTGTGGACTACAGTACTAATGTGGACAAAATTTCTTTTAAACTGTTATAATGGTTATCCTGTAGCCTTTATTACTGTTATGATATCTGTACTAGACCATCTAAATCTGATATAATAACTGCTCTGTGAGCTTTAATATTAATATAATATTCATACTATGGCATAAAAAACTGATAGTTTTTTAATATTGATATGATATTCAAAATGAAGCATCTAAAGCTAATATAATACCTGCCTGTGCCCATTATGCTACTATGATATCCATAATCTAGTATATAAAAGTGATATAATAACTGCTTGTTGCTTTAATACTAGCATGATATTCATTCTTGAGCATCTAAAGGTCACATAATAGTTGCCATATGGCCTGTAATACTGATATCTTATCCATGCTATAGCATACAAAGTAACATAATAGCAGCCCTGTAACCTTTTGTAGTAAAATGATATCCATACCTTAGCATCTCAAGCTAATATAATAACTGCACTGTGGTCTTTAATAATAATGTTATATCCATATTGTAGCATTGTAAACTAATATAATACATGCTCTGTGGCCTTAATATTAATGCAATATCTCCTGTAGCATCTAAATGTAATATTTTAGTATCCTCTGGTGTTTAATATTAACATAATATGCATACTAAAGCATCTTAAAGTAATATAACGTGTCCTTTGGCCTTTATTACTAATATAATATACACATTATAGCATCTAATACTAATATAATACATGTCCTGATGCCTTTAGCACTAACATGATAGCCATACTGTAGGTCTAAAGCTAATATTATAGCTTCTCTATGGCATTTAACACCAATATAATATCAATACTTTGGAGTGTTCAACTAATATAATAGCTGCCTTGTGGCATTAAATACTAATCTTATATCTATTGTATAGCATCTAAAACTAATAATGTAGGTGACTTGTGGATTTTAATACTAATAAAATATCCATATTTTTAATCTAATACTAATAAAAGAGGTGTGCTATGACCTATAATCATAATATAATATTTTACTATAGCATGTAAAATCAACATAATAACTGCTTAGTCACATTTATTGTTGATGTTATATAAATACTATAGCATTGTATACTAATATATTAGCTGCCCTGTAGCCTTTCATACATATATGATATTCATAATACAGTATATAAAACTAATATAGTAGCTACCTTTATTTGGCATTAACTTTTTTTTTTTTTTATACAGCATGCCTTTATTTTATTTGCTTATTTTTATATGTGGTGTTAAGGATCAAACCCAGTACCTCACACTTGCTAGACAAGCAGTCTGACACTGAGCCCCAACCCCAGCCCATGGCATTTACTTTTTTATTATTTGTTTTAATTAGTTATACATGACAGTAGAATACACTTTGATACATCATATATAATGGAGTATAATTTCTCATTTTTCTGGTTATATGTGATGTAGACTCCCTTTGGTCATAGTTATTACCTTTTGGTTTTATAGTTATCATAATATACATAGTATACTATCTAAAAATGAAATAATAGTTGCCCTGAGGCCTTTAATATTAATATAATTTCTATACTATGACATGCAACATTAATATAATAGCTGCACTTTGGTCTTTCATACTAGTATTATATCCATTTTATAGCATCTAAAACTAACATAATAGCTGCCCTGTCTCCTTTGAATGAATGTAATATTGACATTATAACATCTTAAGTTATTATAATAGTTGAACTTTGGCCTTAATACTAACATAACACAAATACTGTAGTATTGTAACACTCCTACAATATATATATATATATGTTATAATACTATAGTATATGTATTATAGAATACCATTTAATCTAATATAAAACCTGTGACCTTTCATACTAATATTATGGCCATAGCACACCATCTTAAACTAATTTAATAACTGCCTTGTGACCTTAGCACTATGTAATATGCATACTCTAGCATCTAAAAAATGTAATATCTGCCCTGTGACCTTTATTATTAATATAAAATCTATGGTATAATATCTTATTCTAATATAATAGCTTTCCTATGGCCTTAACACTAATGTAATATACTATAGTATGTAAAGCTAATATAACAGCTTCTATGTGATCTTTAATATTAACATAATATCCATACTGTGACTTCTAATACTAATATAGTAGCTGAGTTCGGCATTAAATATCAATATAATATCCATACTGTGACCTCCAAAGCAAATATAATAACTGCCCTGTGGCCTTTAACATTAACATAATATTCATAGTATAGCATCTAAAACTTACATAATTGTTCCTTGTGCCTTGTGTATGATATCCATACAATAGCATTTAAAACTGATATAATAATTGCCCTGAGGTCTTTAGTATTGATAAAATATCCATACTAGACCATCTAAATCTGATATAATAGCTTCCTTGTGACCTTTAATATTAATATCCATTCTATGGCATCAAAAACTGATAAAATAGATATTCTATGGTCTTTAATATGATATCCATAATATAGCATCTAAAACTAACATAATACTTGCCTTAGCTATTATGGTAATGATATCTATATTAAAGTATCTAGAATTAATATGACAACCGCCCTGTTTTCTTTAGTACTAACATGATATCCCTTCTTTTATATATATATATTTTTTCTAATTGTCAATGGATATTTATTTATATGCAGTGCTGAGAATCGAACCCAGTGCCTTACACATGCCAGGAAAGCGCTCTACCACTGAGTCATGACCCTGGCCCATGATATCCCTTCTTGAGAATCTAAAAGTGACATAATAGTTGCCCTATGACTTTTAATACTAATATTATATCTATACTGGAACTAAAACTGATAAAATAGCTTCCCTGTGACCTTCAATGTTAATATAATATCCATGATATAACATCCAAAACTAAGATAATATGATATCCATAGTATAGCATCTAAAACTAATACTATAGGTACCTCGTGGGTTTCAATACTAATATGATATCCATATTTTTGCATCTAATGCTAATATAATAGCTGTGCTTGGCCTTTAATATAATATCCATACTATAGCATCTTATATTAATGTATTAACTTCCTTGTGGCCTTTCATACTAATATGATATCCATAATATAGCATCTAAAACTGATAAAATAGCTATTTTGCTTATAAGTATCATACTATGCATCTAAAATTGATAAAATAGTTGCCCTGTGGACTTTAATATTATTACAGTTTCTGTAATATAGCAATCAACACTAAAAAAAGTAGCTGTCCTTTGACCTTCCATACTAGTATTACACTCATAATAAAGCATCTAAAACTAATATTATAGCTGCCTTGTGGCCTTTGAATTAATGTAATATTGATATTATAGCATCCTAAACTAATATTATTAGCTCAACTTTGGCCTTAATACTAATATAACATGTATAGTACAGTAATAGCTGCCATTTGATGTTTAATATTTATGTAATAGACATACTATATAATTTTAAACTAATATGATAACTGCCTTTTGACCTTTAATACTAATATGATATTGATATGCTAGACTCTAAAACTGATGTGATAGCTGCCATGTGACTGTTATTATTAATGGAATATCCATATTGTGACATCTAAAACTAATATAATATCTGACCCATAGCCTTTAATGTAGCCTCATATGATCTAAAACTGACATAATAGTTTCCCTGTGGTCTTCAATACTAATATGATATCCATGTTTGAGTATCTAAAACTAATGTAATAGTGGCCTAATGGCCTTAATACTTATATGATACTCACATATAGCACTTAAAACTGATATAATAGCTGCCCTTTGGTCTTTAATACTAATATAATATCTATACTAGAGCATCTTAAAGGGATATATAATAACTCTCCTGTGACAATTAACATTAATATTATATTCATAATAATATAGCATCTTATAGTAATTCAGTATCTGTTGCATTGCCTCTAATCCTAATATAATGTGCATACTATATCATGTAAAACTGATATAATATTCACCCTGTGGCATGTAATACTAATATAATATTCATAGTATAGCATCTAAAAGTGTTATAATAGCTGTGGCCTTTAATTTGTATATAATATCCATAATAGCATCTAAAATTAATATAAATGCTGCCCTGTAGTCTTTAATACTAATATAATATCCATATTATTGCATCTAAAAGTAATATAATGGCTACCCTGTGACCTTTCAAACTAGTAACAATTCCATACCTGTTATGGTTTATATGTAATGTCCCCCCGAAATTTATGTTTGAGACAATGAAAGAAAGTTGAGATGTGAAAGGATTGGGTCTTGAGAGCACTAACATAATCGTACATTGATCCATCGATAGCGATTAACTGAGTGGTAACTGTAGGCAGGTAGAATGTGACTAGAGAAGGTGGGTCACTGGGTCCATGTCTTTTGGGTTTACATTTTGTTTCTGTTGAGTGGAACTCTCTCTTTTCTTCCTGTTTGCCATGTCCTGAGCCACATTCCTCTTCCACACCCTTCATGCATAATGTCTGTTTTCCATGTCCTGAACCACTTTCCTCTTCCACATCTCTCAGCCGTGATGTTCTATCTTTCAGGCTAAGAGCAATTGGATTGACTGTCTTTGTACCAAGACCTCTAAATCCATGAGCACCAAATAAACTTTTCCTTCCCTAAAATTGTTCTTGTCAGGTCTTTTGGTCATGGCAGCAGAAAAAGCTGATTAAAACAGAAATTGGCACTGAAAGTGGGGTCATTTCTATGACTAACATGACCATGTAGTTCAGAAGTCTTTGGAACTCATTTGTTGGGGAGTGATTTTGAAAAGTTTAGAGATGCAAGCTGGAAATGCTTTCGAATATTATCAGTGTAGCTTTATGGGCAGTTCTGGTGGAAGCCCAGAAGTTCAGAATGCTGTGAGAACATAGTCATGAGACTGGACTCATGAGGTTTGAGTGGAAGACTCTACTGGAAATTATACTAGAGACCATTCATGTTATATTCTGGTTAAGAAGTTGTCTATATTTTGCCTATGTCTGAGACTTTCTGTGAAGCTGAATTTAAAGGTGATTGAGTCATTAATTTGGCAGAGAAAATTTAAAGGCAGCACAGCATTTTGGTAGTGACATGAATTTTTATAGCAGCTTTTAGCAAGTTTACTGTCATAATCAGAATCTGCAGGGGCGTCCGGAATTCCATCCAGTGCTTGACAAAGATCCTCTGGAGGATGATTGCAAAGGCTCATCCTAAAAGGAATCGCCGGATGTTTTGCTCTGGAGCATGGTGTTTTCTCTGCTGTGTTTTTCTCATAATATATTACTCATTTCAGTCTGAACGGATTGCTTAAGGGGACGAGGGGAATACAACAAAAATTCCAGAAAATATTACCTACAATCTGAAAAACAATGGGTCTTTACCACTAACAAAATTAAAAGTAATTTTGCAACCGTGCAATGAGTCTCTGAAAGTCTCTGGAGAAAATAGTTATAAATCTGCCTTTCTCTCCAACAGGCTGGTTAAATTTTAACAGTGGTTTTGTTTATGTGTGGTAGTGAGGTAAGAGAATAAGGTTCCAAAACATTCCTTCCTTCCTACAAAGAATATGTCACCCCTATAATAAATGTTGGCACACAATAACCATTGGGACCGCTGCTCTCCTGTAACCCTTAACTCAGCAATTTAGATATTAACCAGAGGGACCTAATAGAAATGGTCACATGAGATTACTTGTCTATCACTTTAACCGCGAAATAATAAGAATAGTCTTAGGTCACATAGAGTTTAGATATTAAAGAAATAAACATTGTATTAGCTCATCGACGTAGTTAGATATTCTTAAAACAATTGTGATTAGGTAAGGATGATCTGTAAGGTTGTTGGTTTCTGCCTATGCTTTGGAAACTTCTTTAATATTAACCACAAGACTGCCATTATAGCCTGAAGAAAAATGTATATAAACCCAGCCCTCCCCAGAATAAAGTGGGATTGATTGCACCAGAACTAGAGTCTGTGTCTTTCATTCTCCATCCATCGCCGATGCTGTCTCCCCGAGCCCCGTTTACCTGTGTGGAACCCATGGACTCCTGCTAGGGCTGGACCCCGGCAAGGATCAGAAAGTAAAACAGAAAGATTTGAACAACTGGCACTTCAGGCAGAAAAGTGAGTGAACTGGGCTAAGGAAGTTGTGATTGTTGAGAACATTACAACCACTAAAGAGATGCTAAATACTTTACTCAGAGGAAAAAAGAAGTTGACTTGAGGGCATCCCTCAAGTCCCTCAGAACTCACATGTGAGAGAAGGCAAGAAGACTCAGAGGAGAAATGATTGGGTTGTGAGAGCCTTAACCCAATCAGTGAATTAATTCCCTGATAGGGACTAATGGACTGGTAACTGAAAACTGGCAGGGTATGACTGGAGGAGATGGGAAGTGGGGACATGGCTTTGGGGTATGTATTTTGTATCTGGTGAGTGGAATCTCTTTTTCTTCTTTCTGATCATCACGTGAGCTGCTGCTTCTCTCCACCATACTCTTCTCCCATGATGTTCAACCTCAACTTGAGCCCCCAGGAATAGAGCCAGCTATCAATGGATGGATGACTCTGAAACCATGATCCCCTAAATGAACTTTTCCTCCTTTACAGTTGTTCTGGTTGGTTACTTTAGTTACAGCAGTGAAAAAGACTACTAAAACAGTTAGAGAAGTAAAAAATTCCTTTGAGAAGAGACCACTGGGGCACACTTCTTGCACAAGGGGGCCTAGAAATTTGTTTCACCATGCTAAGCACCCAGAAGCTACTGCAGCCATGGTCCCAGGAGTCTTGGCTACTGCTTGAGGTGGCGGAAGACCTTGGCATCAGCCTCATGACACTGGTTATTTAGGATTGCAGGATGCTGAAGTTAGTGATCATGGAGGATTCCACTGAGATTTCAAAGGAAAACCTGGGAGGCCAGGCAAAGTGCATGAGTGTTAGAGTCCCTGCAGGCAGCCCCTGAGAGTGTAATGCATGAGGAAGTGAGAAGGAACCCCAAGCTGTAGTGGAGACTCCCAAGATGAAGAGATACTAGTGGGGCTGGGGTTGTAGCTCAGTGATAGAGTGCTTGCCTATCATGTGTGAGGCACTGGGTTTGATTCTCAGCACCACATATAAATAAGTAAAATTTAAAAATCCATTGTCAAAATTAGAAAAAAGAGATACTGGTGGAATATCTGCCAAGGAAAGCTTGAAGATTTGAGGAGAGAGAAGCCAAGAGGCCATGGGGTTGGAGCTACACAACTCCAACTCTCTGCACAATGCCATGTGCCTCAGATGCTGTTATGGATCTACAGATCTTGACCCAGCTGGATTTCAGTGTTGCTTTGGTCTCATCCCTTCTTTATATGCCCCTATTTGTCTCTTGTTCCATTACATATTGGATGTTTGTAACTTACTTTTGATTTTTACAGGGCCTTACCCTGAGGTTTTGAGTTGAGTCTCAGAGGAAATTTGGACCTAGACTTTTAGGTAATGTTGGAACTGTTAAGACTATAGGGATTCTTGGAAATTGACTCAATGTATTTTGCATTATGAGATGGGCATGAGCTTTTTGGGGCCAGGAGCAGCATGTTATTATTTAGATATGAAGTATCCCCCAAAAGATTGTGGTTGAAAATGCAAGAAAGTTAAGAGGTTTTCTATTGTGTTATGAGAGCCTGGAATTAATCAGTGTATTAATCCACTGATAGGGATTAACTGCATGGTAACTGAAGGCAGGGAGGGTGTGGTTGGAGCAGGTGGTTTACTGGAGGCTTGCCATTGGGGTTTATATCTTTCTCTGTTTCTTCTTTGTCATGTCCTGCCCTGCATTCTTTTCCACACCCTTCAACCATGATGTTCTACCTCACCTCAGGTCAAGAGTAATGGAATTGGGGGCTGGGGTTGTGTCTCAGTGGTACAGTGATTGCCTAGCACATGTGAGGCACTTGGTTCTCAGCACCACTTAAAAAATAAACAAAGGTATTGTGTTCATCCATAACTAAAAATATTTTAAAAATAAATTACAAAAAAAAGAAAAGAAAAGAAAAAGGAAAAGAGAAATAGAGTTGGCCTTCTGTGGACCAAGACCTCTGAAACTGAATGCCGAATAAAGTTTTCCTCCTCTAATATTATTCTTGTCAGGACTTTTGATTACAGAGGTAAAAAAGCTAACTAATGCAATACTGTACCACCTGGAAGTAATATAATAGCTGCCCTTTGGCGATACCATACTACTTTGTCAAATTCCAAGTGCTCGACAGACAAAAAAATGCATTAGAACACTGAATGGAAGGAGAAAAAGGCTAAGAGGGGCTAACAGGTACTTCAGAAGAAGTTAAAGGGGAATTTGGGGTGGGGGTAGGGGGTTGGATTCATGATCATTAGATTCTATCTTTAGTATAGTATCTAAAATTAATTTAATATTTACCCTATGACCTTTAATACTAATATGATATCACTCCTATGGCATCTGTAACTAATACAATAGCTCCTCTGTGGTAGTTAATACTGTGATATCCATACTGTTTAGTCAGTTTTTTTGCTGCAGTGACTAAAACACCTGGTAAGAACAGTTTTAGAGTAGGAAAATTTATTTTGGGGCTCACAGTCCAGAGTTCTTAGTCCATAGATAGCTGACTCCATACTTTAGGGCTCAAAATGGGGCTGAACATCATGGCAGAAGAGTGTTGTGGAGAGAAGTGGCTCATAACATCACACCAGGAAGCAGAGAGCTCTCCTCACCAGGTCAAAATATAAAAGGCATGCCACCCCCAGGGAACCATCTCCTTCAGCCACACCCTACTGTCTACACTTACCAAGTTAATCCTTATCAGGGGATTAATGTACTGATTAGATTAAACCTCTTATAATCACTTTACCTCTAAACTTTCTTGCATCATTTCACACATGAGCTTTTGGGGACACCACATATCTAAACGAACATGTACTATAGTATCTGAAACTAATATAATAGCTTCTCTGTGGCCTTTAACATTAATATATCATACTGAGCATCCAATTTAATATACAGAAGTCTTGTGACCTTAAATGCTATTATAATATCAATACTAGAGTATCCAAAACTGATATAATACTTGTATTGTGGTCTGTAATACTACTATGATATCCATATTATAGCAACTAAAACAAATATAATAGCTACCATTTGAATTTAATATTACTATATTATCAATGATATGGCCTCTAAAAATGAAATAACAGCTTCCTTGTGGTGTTTTAATACCAATGTGATATCAGTGATATAACATCTAAAATTATTATAATGGGTGATCTACAGCCTTCATTTGAAGCCTAATATGATTTCCATATTATTGTACCTAAAGTGACATAATAGTCACCTGTGGCCTTTAATACTAATGTGAAGTACATACTAGAACATCCACAACTGATACAATAGCTGCCATGTGGCTTTTAATATTAATATGATATCTATATATGGCCATGAAAACTAATAGAGTTGCCTGTGACCTTTTATATTAATATATTATCAATCATGTAGCCTTCAAACTGAAATAACAACTGTCTTATATGATCTTTTATTTCTATTATGATATCCAAATTATAGTATCTAGAAGTAAAATAATATTCCCCTTGTGGTCTCTAACACCAATAAGAAATCCATATAATAGAATCTTAAATTTTTTATTTGTTCTTTTTAGATATATATGAAAACAGTATATTTAGACATATTATACACACATGTAATATAACTTATTCTAACCAGTTCAATAACATTTCTATCACGTTTTAAAAACAAGAATGTTCTTTATTTTTACAGAGCATTATAATATTTGAAACTGTCTTCATTTATCAATAAACTTTTCATTGTATTTAACAAGTTAATGATGTTAAACTATACCACACTACTTTGTCAAGTCCCAAGTGCTCAAGTGAAACAAAAAATGCTTTGGAGCACTGAATGAAAAGAGAAAAAGGCTAAGAGAGGCTAACAGAGA
Organism: Sciurus carolinensis; assembly: GCF_902686445.1. Taxonomy (NCBI): domain Eukaryota; kingdom Metazoa; phylum Chordata; class Mammalia; order Rodentia; family Sciuridae; genus Sciurus; species Sciurus carolinensis. The sequence continues at coordinate 65,623 of NW_025920264.1, read as the reverse complement.
TACTTTAGAAGACATTAAAGGGGATTTTGTGGTGGGGAGAAGGTTAGATTCATGACCACCATCAGATTTCCCTCAAGGTTCAGAGGAGTTTTCACAAAATTATTTTTTAAGATATAAGATTAGAACTAAGGAATCAGAGGAACCTGAACTTTGGGATATTAAGCATATAATCAAAGTTCCTAGTTTGGTGGGTGAAATGAATTAAAGAAGAAGAGAAAGTGAAGAAGAGGCAGAAGAGAGATGGGAAGTGAGAAGCACTGAGGGAAACTCATGCCTACAGGAGATAAAGTCTAAGTTCATCATGAACTAGAGAATGGAAAGCAAAGATAGGAACCTGAGAGATGGAATACAAGAGGAGAAAGGTGGGACCTTGTACCTTCCAGGAGGTGAAAATGCACAGAGGTAAGCAGCTGCACAGAGGTAAGCAGCAAGTGACGTCTAACACCGTGCCATTTCTTCTGTAAAAGTAAGATATTGGCACCCTAGCTTGACATTCTAGTCAACACCAATAATTTAAAAGTATACATGCCCAGAGTGCAGCCATCCTTCAGGCTAAATGTCTGCAGGCCATCTGAGAGGACTGCAAGCCAAGTGAGTTTAGATAAAACAAAACTCAAATTAATGCAACTGTCAGGTGAAGAGATGACAGAGTTCATTATTCTCCCAGATTCCTAGTAGTTTCCTAAAGCTGACCTGTCCTGACCATTCTTTTTAATTCTTAAAAATTTTTAATTTTAATTTTTTTTATTTATATGTAGTGCTGAGAATTGAACCCAGTGCCTCCCACATGCTGGCAAGTACTCCACCATTGAGCCACAATCCCAGCCCCCTGATCATTCTTAAGAAGCTACTGTTGCCAAATAGTGTACATTCAAAAATAGACTGACCACGATCAGAGCTCCAATTTTCCCCAAGCCTTCACTGCCTCTGATCTGCAGAATAGCAGGCAGCATGGAAGTTATTACCTTTTTTGGAGGGGCAAGGAAACTTGGGATCCAAAAACCACTAAGTTGGAGAGATCCAAGATGGCGGACCAGAGGGAGGGCTGCATTCCTTGTCAATCCCTGACTTGGAATTCAAACAGAGGAAATACTGTTTCTCTGCGAGGCAGTCATTGCTGTTTACCTCCCCCTCATTCAGCCACCACCATTGCCTGTCATCTGCCAGTCTATCGCCTGCCTTTTGAGTGCAGATTGCTAGCTGACTGCTGCCTGTCATCCCCCATTTGCCCATTTTCCCGCCTCTTGGCTGCCCCTTTCCCACCTTTCACTTACCCATTGTCCACTGCCCGATATCCACCCTCCAATCATCTGCCATTAGCCTGTTGATCACCCACAGACCACCAGCAGGTTGCCTGCTACCCACTCTTGCCTGGAAGTACATTGTCACAGTACCAGCAGGTTTGGTTACATGTAGCTGCTACCATCTTGGGACACTATCCAGAGCCTGCAGGTTTGCTGCCACTACTGCTGCCATCTCAGGGTGCGGCCACCTCAGTCTGGGGACACAGGCCAGGGCCTAGAACTATATTGGGGTACCTACAGATCTGGTTACACCTGAGGTCTTTCTGCTGGGTGTGGCAGTGGCTGCCATCTGGCTGCCTCTTTGCAGGGTTGCTCCTTTGTGTGAGCACATCCCTGGTGGTCTCTGCAAGTTGAAAGGGCATTGAAATCTTGGGACTGCAACCAGGCAAAGCCTGGGGAAGCTGAAACCCAGGTTCATCAGATTGCAGCTGGGTTTGCGCAGGCCAGTCTGGGTCTGGCAAGCCTGTGGAAATCTGGAGACTAGGGGCAGATCCCTGGGGGGAGCACAGGTTGAAGAAACTAGAGAAAACTGGGCTCTCTCCAGTTCAATGAGTCCTGAAGTGTGCAGGGATGGAAGGGGCCAGTTACTACAGGTGGGAAGACTGGAAGAGGGTCGAGGGCATCTTGCTATCAGCTCATCCACCCAACCAGGTCCAGCACCCACTGGACTGGAGCTAACATCAAATTTCAGACAACCTCACCTATTGGCAGAGAAGGGAAGCTGAGAAATTTTTTGAAATCCAATGGAAGCAATCATTCAATTTTTCATTGAGACTTTCCTTTTTTTCACCCTCTCTCTCACACCTATATTATATTTGAATCCAAATATTTTTCAAGTATCAATTTATTGAGGAATTGATATCTGAATAGTATATTACAGTTTTGTTGGGTATTCTCATATTTTTACTTTAAAAAATATCTGTATGTATTTTTTCTCTCACCCATCTTTCTCCCTGGGTTCTCTTTCTCACTTCTCTCATACTAAGAGCCATCCTCTATTAATTCATTTCTTGCTCTTACTATAAATTTTTACCTCTATCTTCTCTCCTCCCTCATAACATCACAACTTACACTACTTCTGTTCCATTATTGTCCATCATTTGAAATGGTAAACCCTTTTAGCAAACTTACTGTTTATATATTGTAGACAATAATTGAATGCTTCATTTCTATTTATTGTGACAAAACTGTAGATGGTTTAATAGGAGCTGTTAATATTGAACTCCCCCTTAAAGGTGAGGTACTGGAAGACTTCAGAGATATTATACGACTACAGGGTAGAATCTGTGCTGCCTCAGTTCCGTACTGCTAGATGAGAAGACACACCAACAACATGAAAAAACAAGGGAACAAAGTACCTCAAACAAACCAAGGTGTTCCAACAATAGAATCCATAGACAACACTGTAGAAGAAATGTCAGAGAAGGAGTTTCAAAAATACATAGCTTGATCTTCAAAACAAAGGATGGTATTGGAGAGAAAATACAGGAAGTGAAAGATCATTTCAATAAAGAGGCAGAGATTATTAAAAGGAATCAAGCAGAAATCTCAAAATGAAGGAAAAAAATAAACCAAATTAAAAATTCAATGGAAAGTATCACCAACAAATTAGACCACTTGGAAGACAACTTCAGACAATGAAGACAAAATATATACTCTTGAAAATAAAGTTGACTGCACAAAGAAGATGATAGGAAACCATGAACAGAACTTCCAAGAAATATGGGATAACATGAAAGACCAAATTTAGGATTTACCAGAATAGACAAAGGTGTGGAGATACAAACCAAAGGAATGCACAATCTTTTCAATGACCTAATATCAGAAAACTTCCCAAATCTAAGAATGAAATATAAAATCAACAAGAGGCTTATAGGACTTCAAATGTACAAAATTACAGTAGACCCACATCAAGGCACACTATAATGGAAATGACTAACATACAGAATTGTCGTGTCCCTCGCCCGCAAGAAAGCACGACACAGGAATCTTCCTTCAGCAGTTTAATCAGGATCTTATTACTATATAACCATGGATTTTCTTCTACTTCCTTGAGCCGAATTCGTACACCTTTATACTCTTGCAATAACCAATCTACTCCTGCCACTTGGCCTTTGCTCATAGGCGCTCCCGTATGCAACAGTTGGCATAACCAAAAATGGGCTTGTTTACCTAGAATGCACCTCAGGCTTTAGCGGAAACCAGTGCCATCTTGTCATGGCGGCATGGCGGCTCGCCACAGCTCCCCCTTCTTTATTTTATGAACACAGGTGAAGGTAGAGGCCCTATCCTACTGTGTAAAAGTGGCAGATAGTGAACATCAGTCCCAGAGTGGCGCCTTCTCCGGGCCTGACATCACCTAAGCCGATGCCTTTTTTCGTAGGGTGGGACGTGGACATCAAACCCACATGCAATAGGGCATGCCTTCCTTGAGGTTCAAAATAAAACTCTCAAGTGCAGTGCATTGCCTCGCATCCTGCGTCCATGAAGACATAGTGGTATGGAAAACCATACTTGGGGGAGCTTATCCAGCTTACGCAACTGCAAAGGCCTGAGGTAGGAAAACACATTACCCTTCTTGCCAATGCTGCACAATACAGGGGCATCATAATGAACACAAGGCATACAGTAACAGTTCTCTCCTCCAACATCATTGTTATAGCTCAAGATCAAAGGTGGAAGTTATAAGACAATTGAAGCTTTAATTAGTACAAGAAATCCCCAGGATGCAAATACACAGTCCTCAAAGAAAAGTACATAGTAATTACAACAGTACCCTGCAGACACCTAGCGTAAATGATAATTCTAACTCTAACAGAGATATACTAAAAATGCCACTTATTCCCGTGCCAGATTAGCCAACCACACAGAAGGTGACACCCCTTGCTCAATGGCCAACACAGCCTGAATTAATACCGCCTTTTCACGTGCTTGACGCACTCTTAGCTTGTAAATAAGCCAAAGGCAAAGGCAAGTGCCTGCAAAACAAATACATCCAAAGATTCCCACACCAACCCATTCTTTAAAATAACTAAAGGCAGAGGTGAGCCAGCTAGAAAACTGACTCAAAGTAACAGGCTCAACACGGGTGTCATTTAAAATCGCAATCTGCAATAATTGTTGATTCATCATCTTCTCAGCTTCTAGGGACCAGTTGCCTGCAAGAAAGGCGGAAATCAAGTGGCTTTGATTCTTTGCTTCTTCATATCTTACTGGAGTTATACACATGTGTTTATGATTCCCGATGCATCCAACTTGTGCAATGTTGAAAAATTCATCCAACTGTACTTGTAGTAAATCGATTCTTTGATTCGCCGCCAAGATCCCTGATAGGATATGTCTGTTGACGCAGTCCTGGGATTCCAGCACCTGTGCAGTTTGCTGTATGACTTGATTAATGGTTTGTGCTGTTTGAACTTGATTGGTCATGGCTAGAGCAGCGGTAGTGGCTGCAGCAGCAGAGACAGCAATAGCAGTTATTATGGCTGCGGTAATGCCAAAGTCTCTCTTTTCTCTGAAGAGGTCCACCAACGGAAAATTATCTGGATTGACCTCCACTGGGACAGGTACAAAGGTGGGTACCTTTACAATCACAGCAACAGATTCACTACCGTTCCAACACTCTGAAAGCAGGCAGGTAATATTGTCATTAGAACAATTTAAAATCACTTCCGAACTGTTTGATAATATAAATAGAAAAGGGGGGGTTAAACATACTGGAGCGGGGGGAAGAGTAGCGTTATATAGCTGCTTATGCAACAACAAGTTTCCTAGTCGATGTCCTCTCTGTATATCTTCCGTGACAGTACCTGTTGCATTATGCAAAGAGAAATTGCCTCCTTTTAATAAGGCTAAAGCAGAGATGTCAGTCGTGGCTCCGGCCCGATTACCTATCAGCCACTGATAAAAGGGCCACCCCAATCCGGTAGAGGTACCATTTTTTGTGAAATTATAGGAAAACTTCTTAAGGGATGGAGATATAGAGAATCCCGGAGCCACCTCTTTATAATCCCAATTTCTGTCTTGACAATGAGTAAATATTGGGGGGAAGCTTTTGTAAGGGGTACAAGCGGGTGAAGCAAGAAACCATGTGGCATTTGTCGCATTTTTCCTTGCCCATGGAAAATGACCGGTACTCACAGTAACCAGGGTGGTGATATTTACCACTCCACTATTATTTCCCACACCAGATCCAGACTGCAATCCCTGCGAAACCTGCGTGAGGGCAGAAGTCAGTATGTTTAAGGATACGCTGTTATGTCGCAAGAGATTGTCCCAGGAGGTGACATTTTTAAGGAGCAGACGCACACAGTGTTGACTATCACTATGAAGGGAGAAACAAAAGACTTCAGTCAAATTAAAGGATGTAAGATTAAAGACAGAGGTTTCAGTAGACATAGGATCACGACATGGCATTTCCATCTCACAAGTGCTGGCGAAAAGGGTTGGCAAAATATTGGAATCAGCATGGATCGGCATAGGTATCGGCCATGCCCGAGTAACCGCCCAAAGCCTTATCTTAGAAACTGACTTCTGACTGGCCCATTGGGTCATCAGGACCAGACACCACAGGATCAGTAGATTCTTCATTCTGTTCCTTCACACCTTTAGCTGAAGTCGAGGCTAACAGACTCCCAGGTATCCTATGCACGAGTCGCTCAGGCACCCAAAGCGGTTCCGTTCGATCCTGTGGTACTTACCGGTGCACCCCCTGACCACTGAAAGTTCTGATTCCCGGGTTTCGGCACCACTTGTCGTGTCCCTCGCCCGCAAGAAAGCACGACACAGGAATCTTCCTTCAGCAGTTTAATCAGGATCTTATTACTATATAACCATGGATTTTCTTCTACTTCCTTGAGCCGAATTCGTACACCTTTATACTCTTGCAATAACCAATCTACTCCTGCCACTTGGCCTTTGCTCATAGGCGCTCCCGTATGCAACAGTTGGCATAACCAAAAATGGACTTGTTTACCTAGAATGCACCTCAGGCTTTAGCGGAAACCAGTGCCATCTCGTCATGGCGGCGTGGCGGCTCGCCACACAGAAAAAGGATAGAATTTTAAAGGCTGTGAGAGAAAAAAAAATCAAATTACATATAGGGTGAAACCAATTTGGATTTTAGCTTATTTCTCAACCCAGACCCTCAACACCAGGAATAACATATATCAAGCTCTGAAAGAAAGTGGATGCCAATTGAGAATTTTATATCCAGCAAAATTAAGCTTCAGATTTGAGGATGAAATAACAACCTTCCATGATAAAAGTTAAAAATAATTCACAACTAGAAAGTCTGCACTAAAGAACATTCTCAGCAAAATATTCCTTGAGTAAGAAATGAAAAAAAAAAAAAAAAAGAAAACCAGGAAAGGGAAAAATGACACCAAAGGAAAGGTCAATCAAAGGAGAAACTAAGTCAAATTAAAAATCAAAATAAACCAAAATAGCAGGAATACAAATCATATTTCAATAATAGCCCTGAATATTAATGACCTAAACTCACCAATCAAAAGACAGATTGGCAGATTGGATTTTAAAAAAGACCCAACAATATGCTGTTTTTAAGAGACTCAACTCTTAGGAAAAGATATCAACAGACTGAAGGTGAAAGTTTGGGAAAAAACATATCATTCCCATGGACTGTGTAAACAAGCAGGGGTTTCCAGCCTCCTATCACACAAAGTGGACTTCAGAAAGTCAGAAGGGATAAAAAGGGACATTTCATACTGCTTAAGGGAATCATATAGCAATAAGGCATAACAATTATAAATAAATATGCCCCAAACAATGGCACATCTACATACATCAGACAAACCCTTCTCAATTTCAAGAATCAAATAGACCACAACACAATAATACTGGGTGACTTTAACACACCTCTCTCACCACTGGATAGATCTTCCAAACAAAAACTAAACAAAGAAACTATAGAATTAAGTAACAATCAATGATTTAGATTTTTTAAAAAAGGCTAATAAACATTTTATTTTTTAGAAATTCCTGGTGATGTCCCAATGTCAGCAGACTGCTCCATTTCTTGTACCTGTCCCAGGCAGACCTACATTCAGTACATTCAGTGCAACACATGAAGCATGTGAAATGTCTCAAAAATCAAAACACTAACTTATCTCTGGCATGTCATACTTTTTAAGGCAGAAGTACTTTCTATAATCACTACTACAGATTGTTTGCCAGTTTATCTTCTGTCAACTATACATTCCATAGGTATTCCAGTTAAGTTTATATCCCTAAGAACATGGTATCAAAGAAAAATTTCCCGTTTCTTCAGTAATTTCAAGAAGCCTAAATAACAAACACACCTCACTACCTTCTTGAAAATATTACTTTTGGTGAAAAATTTTTATCCTAATTATTTTTTAAAAATTGTTTTTAAGTTGATACTTAAAAGAATTTTGATTTTTAATCATCTGCCACAACTATCTGATATACTTTAAGCTTAATGACACTTAAGTTTTTAAATAAGATAATCACTTTCAAGGGAAAAATGTTATTTCATTTGTATTTTAAAATTCTGCTTTACATAAAAGTATATGTCATTCTGCCAAATATATTTTGTATCTATTTCTAATATAGATGTGCCTGTCATGTTAATGAAGTCACAAATATTAAACATTTCACTTCTTGGATAGAATTACATATGTGACAGAAAGCATACTTTTTCAGCAGGAGTAATCCTGTTCAATAGTTTTTAATTCCAAAGTAGTTGTTAGAAATGTTCATGTTTTATTCCATTTCTTACTATATATGATTATCACAATGTTGAACTGATGTCTGTTTACCCAATCATCAGCACCATCATCATCTCAATCTTGGAAATTATCAGCAGCATTCCCCCATACAAATAGGTACAGTGGTACAGTTTAGTGATAAAGGATTTAGTCTTAGACTATTCCTTTAGGTCATTTGTTTATATCACATTATTGGGAATTTATACAAACTTCCATTTCTTGTAAAACTGTGTAATGCATTACTATACTGTTACAAAATATCCTTTTCTGTAAATACATTGGAAAGTTTCCTGGGCATTTATTAGACCCCCCCTTTTTATTTTAGCAGTATTCCAAATGCTAACAAGCAGACATTTCAAAACCCCAAATATAAGGTCAGTTTTCTTAATTTTCTGAAATTAGTTACTTGAGTTAAAAGGAATTCTGTAGGAATATTGACCCACCTCATCTCATTTAACCTTCAAAATAGTTAAAACAGAAAAAACCAAACTTGTTATATATAACAAGAATCTTTCAATTCAAAACTCTTGAAAGACCGTAAGTTAGCAGATCTATGAAATTATACAAGATGATGCTGAAATAGCTGAGCTTTTTTTTTTTTTTTTTACACAATTAAACCCAGTTATCTTTTCCCCTAAGGTGATAAGAAAATTGAAAATTTGCCTTTTAAGTCATGCAGAGATTTATATCAACATTTTTCTATTTTCCCTAAGAAACTAAAGTGTTTCTTATCTTACAATTATAAATAATCATGACACTCAAACTAATTTTTTGGTGCTCAGTTTTTTCTACTTTTGAGACTAGATTGCATGGTAATATTTAGTCAAGATGTATTATACTGCTACATTATGTATAAAATATCATTTCTGGTATCTGTCCATCTTCTATTGACATGCCATTATTATTGCCAGGGGAACTGAAAAAAGAAAAAAACAGTTTTGCTTGCAGCAGGTGTCTCATGACTACTTTCTTCAATCCTTTTGTGCCATAGTGGGAATCTGGGCCTTTGAGTGTTGCACATGCTGTGTAGCATATGTTGGATAGGATCTCTATAGGTTCTTTGAACGTGACCCTGAATGTGTTAGCAGTCCCATCACAACTAAATCCAGGATCATTCTGTCTGAGGGTTTTTTTTTTTTTTTCATATTCAATGATCTGTATATTCACTTGATAATCCGTGGGACCATGAATAGATCCATATAAACCAAATCCAACAATAGAGATTCTTCTATTGACTGTGAACCTGTAAAAACCACCTTGTGAAGGGACAGTTCTTTGATAACTTTTAATTCTTTCCATGGTAACTGGTCTATTCAGGCTTTCCTCTTCAGTCAATTTTGATAATTTATATTTCCCTGATTTGATCCCTTGTTCCTCTATAACATCAATGGCTCTCTACTTGCTGAAATCTGTTGAAGCAGCATTCCTTTCCCCTAAGGCAGCACCGTGTTCGGTCAATGTATTCCACTCAGGGGTTTAGGATTAATAGTAAAATGAAGAAAGAGGTTTACCACTTCACGATCTGACAACATTCCAGATTGAGCAGGACCTGCCACAAACTCCTCAATTATCATCAGTGGGTACCGGATTAAGGGAAGTGCTTTTCCTAGAACTTTCTGTTTGTTTGTAAAAGTAACAGGCAATTGTTGTCTTTGACATTCGGCTTCTGCCCATCGTACAACAGCTCCAAAAAGTTGACTTTCTCGAATACTAAGTGTGTCTCTTTCCAGAACAGCACAGTGTGTCTATATCAATATCAGTAAACCCTTCTGCACTTATTGCAACCACTGTGCTTTTGTCTATAGTGTCCAGACAAAGACTAGCAAGCTGAGGTTCATCAAATAATCGAGCCTGAGTAAGTAACATGAAGGCATTATCTGCTCCAAGATGCTTGGTGAGAATTCCACACAATGTGCTTCCAAGGCTGGGACTGCATATTTCTTAGTAGTGTAAAGAGTGGTCATAACTGTTTCTGGGCCGATTTGAACGTCATCTGAATACAGGAATCTCAGCAAGGCGGGTTCCACGTCCGGCGTTGAACAGGGCGCGGAAGACTGCACTGCCGGAAGCCAGCACCAAGCGCTGTGCGGAATGCGCTGCGGGCCGAGCAGGAAGCGCACGTCGCTCAGCAGCTCCCAGTCGAAGAGGAAGGCGAAGCGCTCCTTCAGCGACGCCTTGGTCGCCTGCCAGTTGTACAGCGGCTCCCGCTGCAGAGGAAGCAGGGGCCCCAGGGGCGGCTGCAGCTAGGCGCCGGGCTCCGCCTAGGCGCCGGGACCTGGTCCCTGCTGCGGTCATCCTGCTGTGCGCAGCTACGGGCTAGGCGGAGAGCTCCTGTGGGCCGCCGAGCCCGGCACCGCCCCCTCAATGATTCAGATTTAACAGACATAGAGTATTTCATCCATCATTGAGCAAATACACTTTATTCTCAGCAGTACATGGATCCTTATCTAAAATAGGCCATATGTTATGCCACAAAGCAACTCTCAGCAAATACAAAAAATAGAAATACTACCCTGCATTCTATCAGATCATAAATATTTTATTATTTAAAATCAACAATAAAATAAAATAAAGAAGCTACACCAACACCTGGAGGCTAAATAGCATGCTATTGAATGATAAATGGATAGCAGAAGAAATCAGGGAGGAAATAAGAAAATACTTAGAGATAAATGATAACACCAATACAACATATCAAAATATCTGGGGCACTATGAAGGCAGTGCTAAGAGGAAAGTTCATTGCATTTAGCTCATACATTAAGAGAATAAAAAGTTTACAAATAAATGACCTAAAATTACATCTCAAATCCCTAGAAAATGAAGAACAAGTCAACACCAAAAGCAGCAAAAGACAGAAAATAATTAAAATCAGAGCTGAAATCAATGAAATTAAAACAAAAGAAACAATTCAAAAAATTGACAAAACAAAAAGTTGGATCTTTGAAAGAATAAATAAAATTGATAAACCCTTAGCTACACTAACAAAGAGAAAGAGGGAGAAAACTCAAATTACTAAAATTCATGATGAAAAAGGAAATATCATGGCAGACACTACTGAAAACTCAGCTAAGTTCTAGAAGACTTTCAAAGAAGAATTAACACCAATACTTTTCAAATTATTCCATGAAATAGAAAAGGAAGGAACCCTTTCAAACTCATTCTATGAGGCTAGTATCACCCTGATACCAACACCAAAGACATCAATGAAAGAAAACTTCAGACCAATATCCCTGATGAACATAGATGCAAAAATTCTCAATAGAATTCTGGCAAATTGCATATAAAAGCATATTAAAAAGAGTGCATGGGTTAGGGTCATGGCTCAGTGGTAGAGCACTTGCCTATCATGTGAGGCACTGGGTTTGATTCTCAGCACCACATATAAATAAATAAATGTCTATTAAATATAAAGATAGTGCACCATGATCAAGTAGAGTTCTTCCCGGGGATGTAAGGTTGGTTCAACATACAGAAATCAATAAACATAATACCTTGCATCAGTAGACTTAAAGACAAGAATCATATGATTATCTCAGTAGACACAGAAAAAGCATTTGACCAAATGCAGCACCTTTTTATGTACAAAACACTAGAAAAACTAGGGATAATAGGAATATACCTCAACATTGTAAAAGCTATCTATGCCAAACCCCAGGTCAACATCATTCTAAATGGAGAAAAATTAAAAGTGTTCCCTCTACAACTGGAACAAGACAGGGATACCCTCTTTCACCACTTCTATTCAACATCATCTTTGAAACTCTAGCCAGAGCAATCAGACATTGAATGAAATTAAAGGGATACAAATAGGAAAAGAAGAACTCAAACTATCACTATTTACTGATAACATGATTCTGTATTTAGACGATCCAAAAAATTCCACCAGAAAACTTCTAGAACTCATAAATGAATTCAGCAAAGTAGCAAGATATAAAATCAATACCCATAAGCCAAATGCATTTCTATAGATAAGTGATGAATCCACTGCAAGAGAAATTAGGAAAACTACCCCATTTGCAATAGCCTCAAAAAAAAAAAAAAAAAAAAAAAAACCCTTGGGAATTAATCTAACAAAAGAGGTGAAAGACCTCCACAATGAAAACTCAGAACACTATAAGAAAGAAATTGAAGACCTTAGAAGATGGAAAGATCTCCCATGCTCTTGGAAAGGCAGAATTAATATTGTCAAAATGACCATACTACCAAAAGTGTTCTACAGATTCAATGCAATTCCTATTAAAATTCCAAAGATATTCTTGATGGATCTAGGAAAAGCAATCATGAAATTAATTTGGAAAAATAAGAGATCCAGAATAGCCAAGGCAATCCTTAGCAAGAAGACTGAAGCAGGAGGCATCACACACCAGACCTTAAACTATACTACAGAGCAGTAGTAACAAAAACAGCATGATATTGGCACCAAAAGAGACATGTAGATCAATGGTACAAAATAGAAGACACAGAGACAAGCCCACATAAATATGGTTATCTCATGCTAGACAAAGGTGCCAAAAACATACATTGGAGAAAAGATAGCCTATTCAATGAATGGTCTTGGGAAAACTGGAAATTCATATGTAACAAAATGAAATGAAACCTCTATCTTTCACCCTACACAAAAATCAACTCAAAGTGGATCAAAGATTTAGGCACTAGAACAGAGACCCTGTGCCTAATAGAAAAAGTAGGCCTAAATCATCATCAGGTCAGCTTACAACCTGACTTCCTTAAAAAGACTCCTAAAGTGGAAGAAGTAAAATTAAGAATCAATAAATGGGGGGGGGGGCTGGGGAGATAGCTCAGTCAGTAGAGTGCATGCCTTATAAGCACAAGGCCCTGGGTTCGATCCCCAGCACCCCCACACACAAAAAAAGAATCAATAAATGGGATGGATTCAAACTAAAAAGCTTCTTCTCAGCAAAGGAAACATAATGTGAAGAGAAAGCCTACAGAAATGAGAGAAATCTTTACCTCATGCACCTCCAATACAGCACTAATCTCCAGGATATATAAAGAACTCAAAAAAAGTAACACCAAAAAACAAATAACCCAATCAATAAATGGGCTAAAGAACTGAACAGACACTTCACAGAAGAAGAAATATAATCAATCGATAAACATGAAAAAATGTTCATCATCTCTTGCAATTAGAGAAATGCGAATCAAAACTCTAAGATTTCAACTCACTCCAGTCAGAATGGCAATTATCAAGAATACAAGCAATAATAAGTGTTGGCAAGGATGTGGGGAAAAAGGTACACTCATACATTGCTGGTGGGACTGTAGATAGGTGCAACCACTATGGAAAGCAGTATGGAGATTCCTTAGAACACTTGGAATGGAACCACCATTTGACCCAGTTATCCCACTCCTCAGTTTATACCCAAAGGACTTAAAATCAACATACTGGGGTGACACAGCCACATCAATGTTTATAGCAGCTCAATTCACAATAGTTAAACTATGGAACCAACCTAGATGCCCTTAAACAGATGAAGGAGAAAGAAAATATGGTTACATATACAGAATGAAATATTACTCAGCCTTAAAGAAGTTTGAAATTATGGAATTTTCAGGTAAATGGATGGAGCTAGAGATTATCATGCCAAATGAAATAAGCCAATCCCCAAAGAACAAAGGCCAAATGTTTTCTTTGATAATCGAATGCTGATCCATATTGGAGGGGGGGTAGGGAAGAATGAAGGAACCGTGGATTATGCAGAGGGAAGTGAAGGAAGGGGTGGGGCAGTGGGGATTGGAAGGATGGTAGGATGAGACAGACATTATTTCCCTATATATATTACTGGTGTGACTCAGAACCATGTACAGCCAAAATATTCAAAAATCCCCCAAAAAACAAAAATAAAAAAATCCCACCTAGTCATACATGTAAGTAAACAAGAGATATCAAATCAACTAATTTAATTAGTCATTCAGAATCCCTTACCCAAAAGTCATAACCTTCTGATTAGTTAAGCAAAGCACGATTCTGCCACTCAGCTTCTCTGAATCTGGGAAGCACTGGTTTTGATTTTAGTCAGTTTTTATTTTGGTTTTCTCAGGCACCTGTGCTCTGCCCAACAGCGTAAAGCTTTGGGTAAACTTGCAGCACGTTTCACTGTGGGAGCTCCATAGTGCCATGGTCTCACGCTCTCTTCAATTCTCTACATTCTCCTCTTCCTTCTGTTCTTCCTCCAGACTTCCAGGTCTTCTTCATTGTCTCACTCCTGCTCTTCTCTTGCTCTTCTGAGTCTGTTTTTCTCTGTCCTTCCAGTTTTGCTCTGAAGCTTTCTTCTTGCCTTTCTGTTCCCACCTATATTCTTCCAGAGCTAATGAACTGCTGGAATGCGGTCTTTTCCAGACCTGAGAGTACCTCCTTGGCATTGAACATCTTGAGCTTCCCTTTCATTGCAAAGATGTTGAGAGAGGATGTAGCTGGTGGCATGGGGAATGGTGCTCAGGCTTCCTTGGAGGTGTTAGCACCATCTGAGAGCACTTCCTTGATGATCCTGGTGATGACAGTTTTACTGTCTAGGGGTCTTGGGTTCATTGTCTCCACTCAATAAAGAATTAAAGAATAGAACACAGAGATAGCAAACAAGCAGTGGATTTATTCCAAAAGTGACAGTAACAAAATTCTATGAAGAGAAGGGGGCCTAGAGCTGGAAGGACACCCCAACTGTTACTGGGAGTTGTGATAATGATCACTCTAGCTACTTTTGGCTAACAAGGGGTGTCATAGGAGCAATTGCGATATCCTTTTGAGGAATATCTAGGGTAAGTGGGAAAAAGTGGGCTGGTCCAGAGGCTAACACTGAAAGGGTCATCAAAGGGTCTACAGCAGAAGTATGGAGGGAAGTCCATTGGGGGTTCCACTTGTAACATCATCTGATGTTTTATTGCCACTATATGAGAGGATACAAAATGGACAAGACAGTTGAAAAGGCATGGCCCACGCCCTGAAATCTTTGTACAACAGAATGTGAGGAGAGTAACACTGAAACACCTGAGGTTGGGCTTTAAGATATCTAAAACCTATGTGCTACTGTATGACCTTTTCTGATAGTTTGGATGCATGAACATGTTGATACTTGGTAAATATTATGGACTAAATGTTTTTATACTGTTGCAACTTCCTCTGAAATGAAAAGTATCTTAATTGGGAAAAAAAGAGAAAAGGCATGGCCCAAACCACGCAATTAATAAAATCACGATGATAGGTACCAAAAAGAGTAGTGTCCAGGTAAGGACCCTATTACCCAAGGAGGAAAACAGGTTGTATAATGAACTGCCCTGTACCCCTGCTGTTCCTTGAGTTCATCTATTATGTGTATATGTTTTTAATCTTCCTAAGTTTCTCTTCAGCTGCTGAGTTGATATACATACAACAGTTTTCATTCAACATGGCACATAGACCTCCCTTAACTGCCTTGAGAATATCTAACCCTTTCCTATTTTGTAACACCACTTGTGCCAGTGAATCTATGCTCCTTTGTTGAAACTCAGTAGAATTTACAGTAGCTTTCCAAGAATCATGGACCATAATTGTTAGATTTAGTACTGATCTCTCCAGAAGAGGAATGCCAACAAACACAAAAGAGTCCTCTTTAGAAAGACTGAATCTTGGGACTGGGCATCGTGGCGCATGCCTGTAATCCCAGTGACTCAGGAGGCTGAGGCAGAAGGATTGCAAGTTCAAAGCCAGCCTCAGCAACTTAGCAAGGCCCTAAGAAACTCAGTGAGACCTGTCTCTAAATAAAATACAAAAAAGAACTGGGAATGTGGCTTAGTGGTTAAGTGCCCCTGAGTTCAATCCCTGGTACCAAAAAGGGAAAACAAAAGTGCGTCTTGGGCTGGGGTTGTGTCTCAGTGGTGGAGCGTTTGCCTAGCACATGTGAGGCACTGAGTTTGATCCTCAGCACCACATGAAAGTAAATAAATAAATAAATAAAATAAAGGTATTATGTCCATCTACAACTACAATATATTTTTTTAAGAGAGTGTCTTTGTAGTATTTTCTAAAAGGGGGTTGTCATGTCTGTGTCCTCCCCAGTCCTTTTGGTTCAGATCGGCTCTGGGCAAGAGATCATGTCACCTCCGGTTATCTAATTTAGTGAGTGATAATCCTTATAAAGTTCTAGTGCCTGGGTTAGGGCAACTAATTCTGCCAGCTAAGCACTGGTATTAGTAGGAAGTGACCCCAGCTCAAGACCTCAAAATCTGTCATTACTGTATATCCAGAACTCTGAATCCCATCAATCACTGATAAACTCTCATCAATATATGAAGTGAGACTGGGATTATCTATAGGATGATCAAATAAATCTTGCCTGGAAGTGTAATTTTCCATTAAAACTTCCTCACAGAAGTAGATAGGTTTTTCCTCTACTTCTGGTAGGAAAGAGGTTAGATTGAGATTATGACCTCTTTAATATAATTTTGGGTCCTTCCAGCAAAAGGGCCTGATATTTGAGAATACAACTGTTAGCTAAAGACTGCCCTTTAGAGTTTAGAATTCCTTGTATGTCATGGGGGGGAAATAAAATTTGGGGCCTTCCCAGAGTAAGTTTATTTGCCTCAGGGACCAACTGTCCTACTGCAGGCACAGCTACGACAAGGCCACCTTGTCTAATTCTTTACTTAGGTATTCCACTGACTGGGAAGTGTCCCCCAGTGATTGAGTGATCATTCTCAATGTCACTCCATTCCTTTTTGTACATGTGATTGAAAGGTTGACTGAGGAGGGGTCTGGGTAAGGCTTTCCTTGCTTCTGAACTCCAATTAACAATTGCCTGTGAATGTCCCTGTACTTCCTTATGGCACTCATAGAGGGGTCTTGCCTTCTCAATACATCCAGGGATCCAAATTCTACAATATCCAGTTGTTTGCAGAAAGGCCCTAAGTTGTTTTACTGTTGGTGGAAGGGGATATGACAATATGGGTTGAATTTTTTTCTGGGGCAAGTTTTTGAGTTTTACCTTCCAGTAGCATGCCTAAATAGGTAATGTGGGGTAGGCACAATTGAGACTTCTCTCAGGATACTTTGTATCCCCTATTGGCTAGGAAATTGAGGAGAGAGTCAATGCCCTCTGAAATTATTTTTCTGAAGGTCCACATGAAAGAAGGTCATCTACATATTGAAGTAACACTGTATCAAGGTATGACCAGTCCATGAGATCTTGTGCCAGTGCTTGTTCAAACAAACGGGGGATGTCTCTAAATCCCTATCCTTTAGGTCTAGGACAGTATAATAAGCAGTTCCTTTGGGAACCTGGGGGAGGAGAGTATATGGATATGAAATCACTGAATGCAAAGGAACTACTGACTCATTGGTTATTTGAAGATCCTGAACTAATATCCATTTGTGGGGGCTCTTTGAGACCCCCAATATAGGAGTATTATAGGGGATAGAGTATCATAAAAGTCTCTGTCATTTCAAATTTAGTATAATAGGTATTAATCCCTCCTTGGCCCCTAGTCTTAAGGGATATTGCTTCTGACGAGGGTTGGGGAATCCTTAAGATGTATTTTACCAAGCACTGCAGTTCATGCTTTCCCCCTATATTATTGTCTGACCAGACTGGGATCTATATTTGTTTCCATTAGAAGCATACAATTATATATCCCAGGTGATAACAGTAATTTGATCTTTAATTGAGATAACAGGTCTCTTCCTAAGATAGGAGTTAGAATTTCTGGCATAATAAGAAAGAAGTGACAGAAGTGGAAATCATCTCATGAACAAGCAAGAGGCCTAGTAAAATACCACTCCAGGCCTGTCCTGATATGCCCTGAAGGGTTATCTTGGGACCAAGTTTCAGCAGAAAGGATAGGACTGAGAATTGTGCTCCAGTGTTGAGAAGGAAGTTTATCTGGTGCCTGTCCACAGCGAAGTCACCTGGGGCTCCTCAAGTTGTACTTCATCATTGGCGCCATGAAGGAAGCCCCTGAGACTCATCATTGGGAAGTGGTAGGCAACGGCCTCAATTCTAACAGGTTCAGAGGACATCTAGCCTCCAACGGTTGTTCCCCACCACAGAGTGGGCAAGGTCCAGGAGGTGGTCTAGGATATTTGTACCTCTGGGGGCATTCCTTCCTAAAATGGCCTTCCTTCCCCAAGAGAAACAATAAACTGAGCAGTATCCTGGTATCCCTACTGCAGGGCTGCCACCCATTCTCCATGTCATTTGTCCTTCTTTTTTTCTTTTCTAGGTCCCTATTATAAAAGACTTTTAGACGCCTGGACTAATTGGTCCAAGGTTTTGCCTGGTTCCACAGTCAATTTTTGGAGTTTTCTCTGTATGTCTTGGGCAGATTGGGTCAAGAATTTGTCTTTAAGGATAATTTCCTCTGTCATAATCTGGCCAAACATACTCTGGCTCAATATTGCTATGTTTAGTAACAGCATCTTAGAGTCTCTGTAATAAGGTTGCTGGTGGCTCTCCTTCTCCCTGAATTGCATTTATTAATTGAGGATAATTGAAAGGCTTAACTTGGGCCCTTCTTCATCCTTCTAGCAATATATATAAAGTGATGTCTGTCCCATTAATCTCTATCTTTGTCAGCATTCCAATTTGATTCAATGAGAACTGCCTGACTCCCAGTGGGAATGTTCCAACTCTTGCCTGCCATGGTTACTTTTTCTCTCCCTGCAGTATAGTAGGCATATCCTGTTTTACTAGCCTTCTCTAAGACACTTTGGTTTTTCAAGGAAGTTAGTCTGACTCAAAATAAATAACATACTTGTAAGGTATAAAGCCTCCCGCCTCTCCCGTTTCAGGAATTTCCGGTCTCTCCACCACTTGTCAATCTGAGCTCTGCCCGCCTCTTCCGTTATAGGAATTTCCAGCTTACCCTGTAGCCATCTTCCTGCCTCCCACATTGCATCCTAACATGCTATTGGTTCATCAGTCAGCCTGCAAGAATTCTCCTCCGCGATTGGTTCTTTTCAGCCTGGGAGATTCCAATATCTGGGAGAAGCCATACGCCATCTTTCTCTCTTTTTTCCCTTCTTTTCGCCCCCAGTAAATGTGAATCGTCTGCATAAATAAAGTCTCTTGCGTGAGATCTCGTGTCTGCGGAGCGTTTTTTCTGGGAGCTATTGGCGAGCCACAACTGAGCCAGCGACCCCTGACAATACTACCATGCTAAGTCATAAAGATTTGATAACTGCTGGATGGTCTGAAGATATTGATCTGGGATTTCAGAGTAGTTCCCTAGGTCTTTCTTTATGTCTTTTAAGTCAGTTAATGAAAGAGGGACCTGTACTATCTGAGGTCCAAATTCACTACCTGGCATTGTCCTGAGGAGATATATGCCCTGAGTGGCAGGTTTTTTAGCAACTCCGGGACCATAGGTGGTTTGCCCCTGGATAAGAACTGGGCTCTAGTTCTTTTAAGTTAGGACATACAGGGGGAAGTGATATTAGGTACTATTATCTTTCCTTCAGATAGGGCTGAGGGAATTTTCTGTTTAACTGGTAAAGGTCCCTTTTCCTGTGTGGATAAATTTTTCTTTTCTGGGGATTTAGTGTCTGGTTTAATTGCTGAATGGTACTATAGTTTAGGTGGCCATTGTTTTCCATCTCCCAATGGGTACTGAGGCCAGGCCTTAGTGCAAAATTATATCAAAGAGCTGGGTGTAGTGGCACACTCCTGTAATCCTAGAGACTCGGGAGACTGAGGCAGGAGGATTGTGAGTTCAAAGCTAGCCTTAACAAAAGCAAGGTGCTAAGCAACTCAGTGAGATTGTGTCTCTAAATAAAATACAAAATAGGACTGGGGATGTGGCTCAGTGGTCGAGTGCCCCTGAATTCAATCCCCAGTACCCATACCCCCCCCCCCAGAAAAAAAGAATATAAAAAATATTCTCTTTAATTGGGGGTCCAAATTATTCCAGTTTTTGAGCAGACAGGAGAGAGGTGATCCTCATGGGATTTTGGAAGAATTTGATCCCATCTGGAAACAGAAATGCAGAGGTCCTGATAGAGGTTGCCCAATCCTCATCTCAGTCTTATAAATCTGGAGGGGTGACTCTGTCCTGGGATCAAGTAGACTAGCTTGGCCCAAAATCTATCTGAGAGGGACCATGTCCAGTTAGGGAATTAGTCAGACTTAACTATGGCCTGCAGTTCAGGCCCCTGATATTTCTTTTGGTAACCTAGGTAACTCTGATGCTTCCATCCCTGGAAAGCATGTAATTTTCACTTTACTTCAAAAATGGATCAAGAATTCTCAGGAGAACAAGAGTCTGGAAGGGAGGCAGCTGCCTGGAAAGAGATTCCTGCTGAAGTCTGAGCTGAGGAGAGTCCCCCAAAGAACAGGTAATATGACCTCTCAATCCACTATAAGAATCTTCTTTTCCAGTGTAAGGAAGTTTCCAGGTGCTGCTATGAATCAATCCTAGGAAATGTCTGGTGATGTGATGTCATAATAATACCCTCCTCTCTTTTATTTTCTTCCTTTTGAGAGTCCTTAAATCCACAAAGGAGATAGATGGGTTGTTCCCAAAATGTCTCAAAAAATAATGAGTTCCTCTAAAATAGGACCTTTAGACCAGTGCAAACTATCCTGACCAAAGGATAAAGTCTCTGCACAGGGCAAAGACAAATGGGGATTGACCTAGTCCCAACTGACAAACTGTGTTCCCATAAGGAGGAAAAGAAATGTTGCCAATTTTGTCATGTATGGTGGGGCCTATTACTCAGTGTGTCTGCTTGAGAGGAGAATAAAAAATAGTCTGGGAATTCAGCCATGCTGATCATGGCCGGGGGCTTCCCTGGCCTCAGAGAGCCACAGAAATGCCAGACAACAGTCAATTTCCAGGTCTCATCAGCCATTTAACATAACTGCCACTGACCTTTGAGTTGGTGGTTCTGATCCCAGATGAGCCCCCAATTTTGCTGGGGAATATAACCATCCAGGGGTCTTGGTTCATCGTCTTTGCTCAGCAAGTAATTGAAGAGCAGGATACAGAGACAGCAAACAAGCAGGAGGTTTATTCCAAGTGACAATAACAAACTTCTCGGAAGAAAGGGCCAGTGGGGAAGTTTCGGTTTGCTCTTTTTTATGGTTCCTGATACTTTCATCTTTCCTTGTCTCTTCTCCTGTCCATGTTCCCATCACTGTTGTTCACAGGTCCCCCCATGTTCACGTATCTGTTTCAGTTTTCCTATTGGATCCCCCAGTTAGGAGCATTAATCCAGAAGTGTCTGTCTAATTGAGTCCCCCTCCATGTCCATGAACACTTTGATCAGCTAGAAAACTGACCTCAGTGGAAGACACTCTCCATGCTCCTTTGGTCTGGACCTGCCCCTGACTTCCTCACTAGCCATCTAGCCCTGGCCACCTCCACCCTTCTACATCTCCTCAATAGCATTGTGTGGGTTTAGGTTCTCTGGCCTTTCCACCATCGCCATCACTGGGGCTGGGGCTTCTTCAGCCTCAGGCCCTCTCTTCAGGCAGCCACCGTATCTGGAATTCCTGTGTCACTGCCGTCTGATCCCTTTGGCCTTTGATTAACATGATATCCATACTATACCATCCAAAATTAGTAGCTACCCTGTGGCCTTTAATGCCAGTGAAATATCCATGCTGTAGTATCCGAAACTAATACAATAGCTACTCTATGTCCTTTAATACCAATATGATATCCATACTACAGCATCAAAAACTAATACACTTGGGGCTGGGGTTGTAGCTCAGTGGTAGAGCACTTGTCTCACACATGGGAGGCACTGGATTCAGTCCTCAGCACCACATAAAAATAAATAAATAAAACAAAGGTATTAAAAAACTAATACATTGGCTGCACTGTGGCTCTCAACACTAACATTATGCACATAGTGTAATATTATCTAATATTAATAGTTGCCTTGTTGATTTAATACTTATGTAACATCCGTACTATAGTATCTAAAACTAATATAATACTCCCTGTAGCCTTTGATATTGATGAAATTTCCATACAGTAGCATCTGAAACTAATATAATAGCTACACTGTGTTCTTTAATGCCAATATGATATCCATAGTGTAACATCTAATATTAATGTAATAGATGCCCTAATACAACAGTTGTGCTGTAACCTTTAATACTAATGTGACATCCATATGATAACATTGAAAAATGATATATTAATTCCCTGTGACTTTTTACATTAATGTATTATCCTTAGTATAGGATCTAATATTGATGTAATCACTGTCCTGTGAAATTTAATATTAATATGATATAGATACAATAGCAACTATAATTAACACAATAACTTCTCTATTTTTATTATTAATATAATATGTATACTATGATCTGTAAGACAAAAGTAATTGTTGCCCTGTGACCTTTACTATTAATATAATATTCATAGGGTGGCCTCCAAAACTAATGTAATAGCTTCCATGTAACTTTTAATAGTAATATGATGTCCATAGTATAGTATCTAAAATTAATTTAGTAGGTGATCTCTGACTTTTGATACTAATGTGATATCAATACTATAGCATCTGAAGTGAATATAACACTTTCCCTGTGGCAATTAATACTAATATGCTATTCATGCTATAATATCTAAAGCTAATACAATAGCTGTCCTGTGGCCTTTAATATTACTTTGATATCATACTGTAGCATCTAAATCTAATATAATAGCTGCACTCTGGCCTTCAATATTGATATAATATCCATACCATAGCATCTTATCCTAATACATTAGTTGCCCATTGGCCTTTAATACTAACATGATATTCATATGATATCTTCTAAAACTGATATAATAGCTGTCTATGGTCTATAAGGCTAATATGATATATATATGCTGTAGAAACTACAACTATTATAACTGCCCCTTTTCCATATCAATATAATAATCATAGCTTCTAAAGATAATTCAATCCCTGCCCTGTGGTCTTTAATAAAATATACTAATTATATTGTGACTTCCAAAATCAGTGTAATAGCTTCCCTGTTGTCTTTAATATGAATATAATGTCCATTAATGCAGTAGCTGGTGCTGTGACCTTTAATACTAATATGATAGCCATACTATAGCATTTAAAGCTAATATAATAGCTGCCCTGTGTCCTTTAATACAAATATTATCTCCATATTATACTATGTAAAACTAATACAATAGCTACACTATAGTCTTTAATACTAGTATGAATTCCATAGTGTAGCATCTAATACTAATATCTGCCTTGTGGTTTTAATACTTATATAATATCTATATTACTGCATTTGAAGCTGATAAATAGCTACCTTCTGGATTTTATTATTAATAAAATATTATATCCATATTGTTGCCTGTGAATCTAATACAATAGCTGCCTATGGCCTTTATTAAGAATATAATATCCATATTGTAGCATTTAAAACTGACATAATGCTGCCCTGTGACCTTTAATACTAATATAGTATCCAAAACTAATACAATAGCTATGCTGTGGCCTTTGATAATAATATTGATAGCATGGCATCTAATACTAATATAATAGCTGCGCTGTGGCATTCATACTTACACAGTATCCTTGCTATAACATCTAAAACTTATGTGACAGTTTGCCTGTGGTCTTTAATACTAATATAGTATCCATACTGTAGCATCTAAAACTAGTACAATACCTGTCCTCCTGACAGTATCTTAAACACATAATATCTGCCCTGTGCCCTTTAACTAATATGCTATCAGTACCATAGCATCTGAAGCTAATGTAATAGTGCTCTTTCACAATTAATACTAAAGTGATACCCATATAGTAGTCTTCAAAAGCAATATATGAGGGGCTGGGGTTGTGGCTCAGTGATAGAGCTCTTGCCTAGCATGTGTGAGGGCCTGGGTTTGATTCTCAGCACGGCATATAAATTAGAAAAAGGTCCATTGACAACTAAAAAAATTAAAACAAGAAAAAAGAACATCATGTGAAAAAAACACAATATATGAGCTGCCCTATTGAAATGGAAAAGAACCAAAATAATGCCATTTTGTTCTGACCTGACTCCATTGTATGCTTGCTTGTAATGTTTTCCTTTTAGTCTCCTGAAGTGGTATCTATGTTGACAGTACAAGGGATCTTCCTGCATCCCTGACTATGGTCCAGATGTATAACAAAAATGACTCTGAAATGTGCAATCAAAACTATTCTCTCATGTAAACAAAATATCTGTCTCAACAAGGTCTTTTCTGACCTACATGTGCCTCAATAGTCCTTGTGGTTTTTTGAATTTTGCCTTTTTCAACTCTACTTCCAAAATTCAGGTGCTGGGAGTTCTTTGAGGCATTAGCCTGCTCCCAGCCACCTGGCATGCTCATTAAAAAAAAAAAAACCCTTTATCTCTTTCAATTTGCCTCAGTATGCATGGTGGTTTGTAATTCTCACATTCCATAACACTATGCCCTTTAGTATAAATAGGATATCATATTATAGCTTCTAAAACTAATATAATTGCTGCCCTATTACCTTTAATATTAATATAATATCCATATTATAGCATCTAAATCTGATACAATAGCCATGTTATGGTATTTAATATTAATGTAATGCTCATACTACAGCATCTGAAACTGATATAATACCTTCCCTGTGGCCTTTAATATTAATAAAAAATTGAAACCATAGCATCTGAAACTAATATTTAGCTGCCCTCTAGCTTTCAATACCAATACAATTGGTATTTAGCATCTTAAATTAATGCAAATAGCTGCCCTGTGGCCTTTAATACTAATATCCAAACTACTACATCTAAAATTCATTTCATAGCTGCCATTTGAATTGAAATGTCCTCATAATAGCCATACAAAACTCACATAATAGCTTCCCTATGGCCTTTATTACTAATATCATATACATTCTATATCATCAAAAACTGATATAAGCCGAGTGTGATGGTCCATGCCTGTAATCCCAGCAACTCAGAGGCTGAGGCAGTAGGATTGTGAGTTCAAAGCCAGCCTCAGCAACTTAGCAAGGTGCTAGGCAACTAAGTGAGACCCTGTCTCTAAAAATAATATATTAAAGGACTGGAGATGTGGCTCAGTGGTTAAGTGCTCCTGAGTACCAAAAATAAAATAACAAGAACAATCCCCCCTCAAAAATCCTGATATAATAATATCTGTTCCCTGGCCTTTAATGTTAAGATGATACCCATAATCCAGCATCAAACACTGATACAATAGCTGTCTTGTGGCTTTTAATATTAATATTATGTCCATATATAGCATCTAAAACCAATATAATAGCTTCCCTGTGGCCTTTATTATTAATATGATACCATAGTATGTTACTATATCATCTGAGTCTGAAAAAACACTGTCCTATGGTCTTTAGTACTAATATAACATTCATACCATAGCATCTAAAACTAGTATAACAGCTAGTTTTATATACATCTATACTAGTATAACAGCTGGCATGTGGTTTTTAATTTTTAATTATTTTATATGTTCTAATTAGTTGTATATGACAGTAGAATGCATTTATACATTTGGATAGATAGTAGAGTGAAAGAGACATTATTACCTCATGTACATGTTTGACTGCATAGCATGTGGTTTTTAAAACTGATGTAATATTCATACTGTAGCATCTAAAGCTGATATAATAGCTGCCCTTTTGCCTTGAACACTAATACCGTATTCATATTATATCATCTAAAACTGATAAAATAGTTGCCTGTGACCTTTAATAGTAACATAATATCCATACTGAAGTATCTAAAACTTACATAATAGCTGCACTGTGACCTTTAGCACTTATATGGCTCCTAAAATTAATACAATAACTGCTTTGTGTTCTATCATACTAATGTATTACCTGTACTACAGCATCCTAAAGTAGTATTAGAGCTGCCTGTGGCCTTCCATACTAGCATGATGTCTATCCTATAGCATCTAAAACTAATATAAAAGATGAATTGCGGACATTCATACCAATATAAAATCCAAACTATAGCTTCTAAAACTGATATAAAACTGTTCTGTGGTCTTTGGTGTTAATGTAACATCCTTACTATAGCATTTAAAACAGTTATAATAGCTGCCCTGTTCCCTTAATATTAAGGTAAGATAAACATTAAAGCATGTTAAACTAATATAATATCTGCCCTGTGGCATTTAATAATTATAATTATATCCATAGTAGAACATCTAAAACTAATATAATAGCTGCCCTGTGGCCTTTAATACTAACATAATGTCCATACTATATATGGACATTAAACTGATATAATGTAGCCTTTGACCTTTACTGCTAATGTAATACCCATACTATAACATCTAAAAAGTATATAATAGATGACCTGTGACATTTAATTGTAATGCTATGTGTATACAATAGCATTAGAACCAATATAATAGCTGCTATGTGGCTTTTAGCATTAATCTAATATCAATAGTATACCATACTCAAGTAATATAATAGTTGGCCTGTGGCCTTTTATATTAACAAATATTGACACTATAGCTACTAATATTAGTTGCAGTGTGGCTTTTAATAGTAATTAAAAACCCATACTATAGTATTTTATGCTAATAAAATTGATGCATTTTGGTCTTTAATACTAACATAATATCAATATATACCATCTCAAAGTATCATAAGAGTTGCCCTGTGGGCTTTATTATTAATATAATATTCATTCTATGGCATCCAAAAACTGATATAATAGTGGCTGTGTGATCTTTAATCTTAAGTCATATCTAAAGTGAAGGTAACAGTTTCCCTGTCACTTTTAATACTAATATAGTACCCATATGATAGCAGATAAAACTAATATAATAGATGCCCTACAACCTTATTAGTAATAAGATATTCATATTATAACATCTAAAACTGACAAAAGCTGCCTGTGGCCTGTAATACTAATATAATATCCACCATAGAATCCCAAACTAATACAGTAGCTGTCCCGGGGTCCTTAATCTGAATATAATATCTACATTATAGCGCTTAATATAATCTGATAACTTCCCTGTGACCTTTAATACTAATGTGCTATGTGTATGCAGCATCTGAAACTAATATAGTAGCTTCATTGTGGCCTTTAATAATAATAAGATATTTATACATTTGTATCTAAAACTATTTTAATAGCTGTCGTTTGACTTTGATTTTTAATATCCATATTGTGGCCTCCATAACTAATAAATATCTGCTCTGTGGTTTTTACTATTAATATGGTATCCAGTCTTTGACTTCTAAACCTGATATAATGGCTGTCATGTGGCCTTTAATACTAATGTGACATCCATGCTATAGCATGAAAAGCTAATATAATAGCTGCCCTTTGGTCTTTTATATTAATATTATATCCATACTCAGGTCTATAAAATAAATATGATATCTGTCCTCTGACCTTTCCTATTAATATAAAATCCATACTCTAGCATCTAAAACTCATATAATAGGTGTTCTGTAGTCTTTAATGCTAATATCCATACTGTAACATGTAAAACTAATATAGTAACTGCCCGTGACATTTATTATTAATATGATATCATAATAGTGTCTAAAACTCCTATGATAAGTGACCCCATAACCTTTAATACTAATATGATATCCATACTACAGAATCTTAAACTAATATAATAAATGCCCTTTGGCCTTCTATATTAATGTCAGCATTATAGCATCTAAATCTAATATCAGTTGCCATAACATAATGTTAATTATTTGTGATTCATACCACAACATCTAAAATTAACATGATTACTGTCCTTTTCCCTTTAATGTTAATTTAATATCTATAATATACCATCTAAGATAATATAATAATTGCCTTTTGGTCTGTAATATCAATGGAATATCATGACATCCACTCTGTTGCTTCTGTCACTTATATATTATCCTCAATAAGGCCTCTGACACTAATATCTTTACTGTGGTCTTCAATACCAATATATTATCTTTCCCATGGTCTTTAATATTAATATAATGTGCACAGTGTGGCCTCTAACACTAACGTAATATCCTCACTGTGGCTTCTAATACTAATGGAATATGCACACTGTTGCCCTAAATACTATTGTAATGTCCATAGCGTGGCCTTTAAAACTAACATAATGACTTCCCTTGACCACTTGCTGCTATAATAATATTCAGAGAGTGGCCTTTATCACTTACATAATGTCCATACTCTGTTCTCTCATATTAATATAATAATTATATTAATATACACACTCAGTGGCCTCCTACTGCTAATACAACACCTAATAAGTAACCTCTAATACTAAGGTCGTTTCCACACAGTGGCTTCTCCTGACCGACTTTCTTACAAGGGCTATTGTGTCACAGCATTGTCTGAACTGTTTGCAAGGGTCAGCCTCTCTAATGACATCCAATGTGCCTGGCTTCTGCATGGCACTGACATGGTTGTTTGAAAGCAATTGACTTCCTGACAGTGCTAAGCTTACTGGCATCCTGCCATGGTGGTGTTCAGTGCCCTGCATCCTTTCACTCACCTTCCCCAGTGGTCACTGCTATGCCAGATTTGCACCTCTATTTGAAACACCGTAGTGTATTTTACTCAATGCAGTCTGCTCCCAAGTGACCACCACATCACCTGCAACCCAAGACACCAGAGAGTTTCTCCATGGAAATCCTCCTTACTCTCAACACCTGCCCCAGCTGGAAAAAACACTCCTTTTCCACTCAGATCCAGGGTTCTTTCCCTGGAATGCTTTCTTTTCTTTTCTTTTTTTTGAAAGAACATTTTTTCTTTCTTTTTTTTTTTAATTAAAATCTTTTTTATTTTTACAGACTGTATTTTGATTTATTGTACATAAATGGGGTACAACTTTTCTTTTCTATGATTCTACACAATGTAGATTCACACCATTCATGTAATCATACATATACATAGGGTAATACTGTCTGTTTCATTCTACTATCTTTCTATCCCCCACCCCCTCGTACCCCATTTTCCTCTAGCCACCCTGGAACGCTTTCTGAGAGTTCTTTCTGAGAGGCCACTCTCTGGATTTATGACTTCAACAGATGGAAAGAGCACACATACACATTTTTGTTTGAACACCTTCTTTCAGTTCTTTGGGGGTAAATACCTAGGAACAGAGTTGTTGAGTAGTATGATAATTCATTTTTATTTAACTCTTTGAGGAAACAGCAAACTATTCCACACATAGCTGACACATTTGTGATTGTACAGGTATTTATAAGGATTCTGATTTCCCGTCATCCTTACCAACACTTGTTACTTGTTACTTTAAATTATTTTGCTTATGGCTATATTAGAAGTGAGAAAATTTCATTGTGATCTTAACTTGCATGCCCATAATGACTGAGATGTTAAGCATCTTTTCATGTTTGTTGGTGAAGTGTGTACTCAAATTCTTTGTCAGTTTGAAAATTGGGTACTTCTGTGTTTTTGTTGTTGAATTATTAAAGTTTTTATGTATTCCAGATAGCAGGACATTTTCTCATATATATTGAAAAATTTTCTTCCACTTTGTGAGTTGTTGTGACATAATAAGAAACACATATTTGGTCTCTGCCCCAGTTTCCTGGCACTTAGCTCCTGATCCTTGGATCTATGAAGCAATGTGTCTGATGCCAGTGAGTTGGCTAATGGTCTAGGGCTCCTGGGTGCCCAGGATGGATGACTGGGTACAGTGGAACTGACCCTGTGATTAGAGGGTTGGAACTTGAGTCCTTACCATACTTTGGGGGAGGATTGAAGGATTGAAGTTTTGGCTGATCACAAGTGAGTGATAATTTAATGAATCATGACTACATAATGAAGCATCCATATAAATCAGAAGGACAGGATTTAAGAACCCTCTGTTGCTCAAGGTGCTGTCTGGAGAGAACATGAAAGCTACACTCCCTTTACCATTGTCATCTGCCTGTTGAAGCATATTGTTTAAGATGTTTGAAAGATATGCGTTATGGTGAAATGGTGGTATGAAGTACACTGTTTTCCTTAAGCTACTTCAGCAAATGACTCAAACAGAGAAAGAGATCAAGGAAACTCTCATTTGTGTCCACATTGGACAGAAGTTGTGGGTTACCTGGGAACCTGCTGCTTTCAACTGACATCTGAAGAGAAGTCTGTCTTGTGGAGCTGAGCTCTAAGACTGTGGGAGCTGCTGCCATCTGCAGGTAGGTAGTGTTAAGGTCAGCATTGGTATTAGGATTGTGTTAGGCGTTCACATGGGAAAGGGGTTGGGGCTGGGTTAGGGAAAAGTTAAGAGTGTTAGGGTGAGGGTGAGGGTGAGGGTGAGGGTTAGAGTTTACAGTCAGTCTTAGGGGTTAGGGTTATAGTCACAGGGTTAGGGTTAATGGTAGTTTTGGGAAATGTTTAGGAGTAGGTAGGGATAGTGTTAAGTTAGAATTTATGGCATGGGTTAGAGTTAGGGTTAGAGGAGTAGGGTTAGTGTTAAGAATTAGGATTTGGAATGTATTGCATGAAGAAAGGCAGCAGGAAAAAATAAGGAAGAAGTGAGTGGAGAAGTTAAAAAAATCTCAAAATTATGTGGGATGCTATTATCCTACAAAATTTTGTAGCAAAGTGTTTAATAATGGTTGGTTTTATGATAAATATCAAAAGGTGTCTTAGATAACAAATCAAATTTTGCAGAGAAATATATGTGGTCAGGATCAACAAATTAGAAGATAATTCAGTCCTCCCATAATTAGAAATGAATAGGTGTATTAGCTTCTTGTACCAGAGACTCTAGGGTCTGAGGCTGGGAACCTTGTGGGTGCATTTGTAGGAGGCTAGCCTGGGGCACACAGCTGGGACTCCATGGAGAAAAGGTGACTGAGAGGATTGGAAATTAATGGAAGAAACAAAGAAGGAAAAGTAGAACTTCTCTTGTTGTGATGCCTTTCTTCCTGGAAATTTTTCATGAGATGCTCGCAAGGTTGCAAAGGATCACAGTGAATATGACATGTTTTCGTTCTCCATTCTTAACCTCCCTGTCACTGCGTAGTTTCTTTTAAGTTGCACATGGTAGCAAAGGAATATTGGCTCCCTCTTTAAGCAAGATAAGTTCTGTGTGCTTCAGACCGTCCTTTCTGGACTTTATCTTGTGCAGGAACAGAATCTTCTCTACCTTGAAAGTCCAATGACCCCAATATGGCTCCTAAGGGCCTCTGTGTTGAGGGTTATGTTCATAGAGCTCTGAAGTATACTACCCAGGAGCCTTTGGGTTGGGGGAGGAATTGGTGGGCAGAATGGCAGGATACCCTCCCTAGGATCCCTGGGGGTGGTGGTTGCTGGTGAATGTGAGGGCCCATTGGTAGAACGCCAGACTACACTACGCAGAATTCCCAGGGGCCCACAGTTTCCAGGAGCCTCTGCAGTGAGGGAGGTGACAGGTAGGAGAACTGCATTACCCAGAACCCTCAGGCGCCCACAGCTCCCAGGAGTCCTTGCAGTGAGTGGGGGAGGCAGCCACAGGTAGGATGGACTGCACTCCCCACAATCCCTAGGGGCCCACAGATCCCAGGACCCTCTGAAGTGAGGTGGGGGTGGGCAGGATCCAGGTGAATGCAAAGGCTGCATTGGAAGAATACTAACCTACACTACCCAAAATCCCCAGGGCCCCATGTCTCCCTGGATCCTCTGCAGTGAGGGGGGCAGTGAGAGATAGGTGCACTGCATTACCCAGAACCCTCAGGGACCCACAGATTCTAGAAGTCTTCGCAGTGAGGTGGGAGGCAGTCACAGGTAGGATGAATAGCACTACTCAGAATCCCTGGGGCATGGGGAGGGAAGACGTGCAGCCCGCAGCTCCCAGAGACTTCTGGGAGCTTCACTTCTGAGTGCAGGTTCTCCTCACCTTGACAGTGGCCACTGTTGACTGGCCATGATTCTAAAATGTAGACAGTCCTCGACAAAATAACTGTCTCAAAGACTACACTTCTGTGGCAGCTTCCGTTTCCAGCCTGCAGCCCAGCCCTTGGGTGCATAGAAGATGAGTCCATTGCACCATGTGGACTGAGCACTCAGTGGTGTGCACATGATGAATGTAGTCCCCTTGTCTGCCTTGTCTGTGGGCTATAGCAGTGCTTGGAGTGGCTAAGTACAGAGAATGGAGCTTAGGGAGGTGGTCTCCAAGACTCTTTTCTTGACATTTTCTGAATGTCCATTTGCAGTGATTTCACAGATAAATACAACCACACATAAGGTAAAGCAGTGTGAAAAGATTTTACTATTGATGGTAACTACTGATGGTAGAGAAAAGACCTGAGTTCCATTATGGTCTGTGCAGAGGTAATTTGGGTATTTTAAAGAGGAAAGAGGGATAGGGAGAGTATGAGCTTGGGAGTCAGTGAAACAAAAAAAGTCATGTTAGTTGGTGTAAATGTGATTAGACCAGTTGTGTTTGTGGCAGTTGTCCAAAAATTCTGTTTTCCTACAGAGACTGGGAGAGAGGCCTTAGCCTGCCTGATGATTATATTTCAAGAGAATGGCTCAGGTTCTGAGAAAGGCCCTTCTGAGTTCCAAGAGATGCATATTGTCAATTGTAAGCCCTTTCTAGTAAATGCTTGGAGAAAGGGAAGTCAGAGACTCATCAGGTGTTGCTTAGGACATAGTAGGTTTTCCTGGCAGCCTCGAGCTTTCCTCAGGCAGTTGTTTTAATGAATGTGGTGGAGGTGGGGGAGTCACACATAGGCACAAACTATGCTGAGTCCCTGACTTCTGGAATTTACTTCCAGCAGGGTATGTGGACTTTGGGAAACAACCATCTGCCCACCTGCCAGAGGAGGACTGGGCTCATGCATCCCCCAGCAGGAAGGCTCCTGCAGACTCAAGAGGGCAGAGGCAGTGGCTGCTGTGCCTTGGGCTGCTGTGGGGAGAGCCAGCCCTCAGTCCTCCCAGGAAACCTGCAGACTCCCAGGCCATCTCTGTCTTGGCCTGTGACCTTTTCTGCAACCAGCAGGACCTGGAGTCCCAGCAAGGAGATACCTGTAAGGGAGGACAATTGAGGCATGGGCTGCATGAGGGCTTTTTGCTTCCTTCTATGCTGAACAGGGAGTGTTCTAGTGTTGATATTTGCAGAATCCTGACTCAGCCAGCTGCATCATGCCCATTTTGGTGAGAAATAGACTAAAGTCCCTGAAGCTGATCCTTGGCTGGGACTGGCCTTCTGAGAAGGGGTATCTATGCAATTATCAGAGGCCCTCAATGGAGGCAAGATGTCCCTCCTCAGCCCCTATACTCAACCCCTGTGGGGAGAGATATCCACCCTCAGCATCCTGACAAACAGCACCTCCCTTCCCCTCTCCCTTTTATGTCTTTGTTTAGGCCTCCTGAGAAGAGGGGCATGGCCCCCAGCCTGTTCTACCCTCACCCTTTTTAAGGGCCAGCCTGGGTCCAGTGGACACGGGTAAGATGCCTTGACCATGTGGAGTATCCTCTTCTATGCCTTCCTGAGAGACCCTCTCTTCTGAGATCAAGGAGCATCTTGGCTACTCCAAACTGTGGATGGGGAGCTGGAGGAGATGTGAGGGGTAGTTGGTCCAGCCATTGGCTTTCTGGGTTCCAGGACTTTGGGGACATGAAATGTGGAGGGCAGACATTCAAACCATAGCACCATCCCGTCAGATCAAGGCATTGGGTGGTGGGCTTTATTTCAGCTTAAATGTCCAACATTATGTTATTCAATAATCAGAACAGTGAATTTCAGAGGTAATGCGTCAGGACTTGGTAGTGGCCTGGCGCTCTCTGCAACATTGAACAAACTAACAGAACCCAAACTCAGGATGCAATTGTTGTTGCAGAGATTAACAAAAGTTGGGTTAAGAGAATTAAGGTGCAATACAAGGTCTTCCAAGCTGATCAGAGGTGGGTCTTAGGAGCTGCCTCCAGGTTCCCCCTGGCAGGTGTGGCCCTCACCTGTAGTTGCCTCCAGTCTGGCTGTCCTTCCCCAGGAAGTTTCTATGGGAAGAGATTCAGACCTGGGCCTTTGTCCCTGCATTCTTCTGAGTTTATCATCTGCATCTACAGGTGTTTTCATACAGAACGCACTTTGCCCTACTGTGGGGCAGTGATAAGGGGAGGCTAGGTGGCCCAGGTGTGGACCAGAGCAGAGGCCTGGGGGAGCTCAGAGACCCAGGGCCTCCATGGCATGAGTGTCCTGCAGTTGTGTTATTCACTCACCTATTGAAGCACCTCCTGATTCCTTGAGTACCTGGCCATTGTGAGCAGAACTGCTGCGTGTAATTGCATGCTGCATCTACACATACAATTTTCAGATCTATGTTTTTGGGGTAGTTGTGTCAATTGTTAGGATCATGAATGTTGAATCCTATGTGAGACCACATTTAACTCTGGAAAACTGCCAAGTTCTTTCTTAGAGTGGTGAACTGCTGTGCCCTACAGCAGCAATACGTGTGAATTCCTATTTTTCACAAAATTAATATTGCATCATGAAGATTTTATCCATTGATAGGTGCTTAGCACCATCTCAGTGTCTTAGTTACCTTGTACTCAGGACAAGTGGTGCTCACAGTGTTTCCTATGCTGCTTTGCCCTCTGCATTTCTTCTCTGGTGAGATGCTCCTTCAGATCTTCACCCATTTTTAAATGGAGTGCTTGCTTTCTTATTATTGAGTTTCTTACTCCATTTCAGATACAAGTCTTTTAAAGGTATGTACTTTCCAAATAGGTCTCCCAGTTTGTGGTTTGCCTTTTTCTTTCCTAAGTATAATTTTTTCACAGAGTAAACATCTTCATAAGGTTCACATTTTCAATTTTCTTTCTGAATTTGTTTTGGAACTGTACTTTAAAACATCACGAAATGTGATCAAGCATGTTTTCTTCTAGAACTTTTAGAGTTTTACACTTTAATTATGAGTCTATAGACTTGTGGATGAAGTTTTGTGTGATTTGTAGCTCACCCTTGTCCATTTCCTCAGTCTCATCACCATCTGTGGAGCAGAAATTCATTTCTCCATCAAAGGCCTTTGTCCCTTTAACAAAATACAGCAAATATATTTACACCTGGTGTTTGAATTTTGAGGCATTAACTTTTCAGCATGTTTCAAGTACTTTAACACCATGAGGAAATCGAGCCCATTGAACTGTATGTACATGGGTGTGTTTGTGCTCTCCATTAGTTTCCATTCATTCCTGTCTATTCCTTCCCATCAAAACATTTTCTTGAGTGCTTTAGCCTTCTGACTGGTTCTGGGATCCAGATGTTGAGTCCTCAGACTGGCCCTCTTGCAGTCAAGTGTCGTCTATTCTGGGCTTAGAGAGGTGGGTATTGCACTGAATGTGCAGATCAAGCTTGAGAGAATTCCATCTTAACTACATTGAGTCTAACAATCCTGATTAAGGAATATACATGCACTTATGTATATTTAATTTTATTTCTTTCTATTGTGTTTCAAGTTTTTCCGAAAGTACAATTTTACTTTAAGACATACTTAAGGACTTCACTTGGGGGAATGCTATTATAAATGGAAATGCTTTAAAATTTTCTTATTCTAGATTTCAAAGTTCAATTTTTCCTATGTATTATTGCTGAAACATAGGAAGTCAAAGAACCTTTGTTTGTTGGCATCGTACTTTGATTCTTGCTATTTCCATCCATTCTGATCAAGGCGTGGGAATGTGGACTGTATTTATAAAATCATGAGCTAGAAAAATCAGAACAGTGACTTCCAGAGCTTCATTTGAACTGCCACAAGGGGGCGCAGGGTCGCCACTAAACCCTAATTGGAGTGTCCTGCACTGCCGGCCGTGGTGAGCAGGGAGCAACTGGAGCCGCTTTTCCTGACCCCCTTGGAGCTCCCTCTGGCCAGGATTGTGGATAATGTAGTCCCACAGTTTGCCTGCTCATTGTAGTGGACCCCGGAGCTTCTACCCTCTTAGGATTGTCAGTAATGCAGTCCCACATGCTTTTGCCTGCAGTCACATGTAAGCTGCTTGCCCTGGTATCCTGAGGATTCTGAGCAGTGTTCGGGATAGGGTTAGTTTCAGGCTAGGGTTAAGGTTAGCAATTTGCCTGCTGTCTGCTGGGAATCCTAGCGGCTTCTGCCACTTAGAATTGTGGGTAATGTAGTCCTGTGTTTTGCCTGCTGGGGTTGCGGGGTGGATCCTGGGGACGGCTGCTCATGTCATTGTGGGTAACAGTTCTGAGTTTTGCCTGTTCACCTTTTCTGAGAGTTCCATGGAAGCTGACGGTCATATGTTCACCCTGGTAACCTGAGGATTCCCAGCAGTGTTAGGATTAGGGTTGCTATTAGACAAAGGCTAGGTTTGGTTAACATTTTGTCAGCTATCTGTTGGGGGGTAATATAGTTCTGAGTTTTGCCCACTCAGCTCTGCCAGGAGTCCCATGGAAACTGAAGGCCACATGTTTACCCTGATATCCTGAGGATTCTGAGTATTGTTAGAGTCAGGGTAAAGGCTAGGGTAGGTTTTGCATTTGGCAAGTTGTTTTCTAGGATCTTCGCTGCTTCTGCCACTTAGGATTATGGGTAATGTAGTCCTGTGATTAGCCCGCTCACTGTGGGTGATCCTAGGAGATTCTTTCCGCTTTGGAATGTGGGCAATTTTTTTCCTGCATTTTGTCTGCTCACTGCTCAGGGAGGGAGAAGCCCTGGTAGTTCCATCAGTTGGTATCATGGGTAATGCAGTTCTGAGTTTTGCCCCCTCACCTCTGTCAGGAGTCCCATGGAAAACCACATATCATGGTGCCTTGAGGCTTCTGAGTAGTGTTAGGGTCAGGATTAGGGCTATGGCAGGTTTAGCTGTTTTTTTTTTTTTTTTTTTTTTTTTGGTACTAGGAATCGAACCCAGAGGTACTTAAGCACTGAGCCACATCCCCAACATTTTTATTTTTTATTTTGAGACAGGGTCTTTTAAGTTGCTTAGGGCCTCACTAAGTTGTTAAGGCCAGCTTTGAACTTGTGATCCTCCAGCCTCAGCCCCAAGCTGCTGGGATTAAAGGCATGCACCAAAGTTTAGCATTTTGCTGATTGTCTGCTGGAGATCCTGGTGGTTTCTGCCACTTAGAATTTTGGGTAATGCAGTCTTATGATTAGCCCACTCACTCTGGGTAATCCTAGGAGATTCTTCTCCTTTGGGAATGTGGGTAACGTAGTCCTGCACTTTGCCCACTCATTGCAGGGGGAGGACCCTGGTAACTTCTGTCTCTTGGCATCATGGTTAACATAGTTCTGAGTTTTGCCCACACATCTCTGCTAGTAGTCATGAAGCTGAAGGTCTCATGATTGCCCTGGTACCCTGAAGATTCTGAGCAGTGTTAGGGTTAGGGCTAGGATTAGTGCAAGGGCTAGGGTTTGGGTTAATATTTGCCATTTGCCAACTGTCTACATGGGATCCTGGCAGCCTCTGCCACTTCAGATTGTGGGTAATGAAGTCTGTGATGTGCCTGCTTATTGTGGGGGATTCTTGGAGCATTAGGTGCTCCCTAGCAGTGGGATGCAAGGAGAGTGAAGGCTGATAATCAGGGTCAGGCTGGACCACAGGAAGTATTACTTTGGGGCAGGCTCAGTGATCAAGAGAGGACAGAGGAGCTGAGCCAGGGTGAGGGAAGGGAAGTCGCTGAACTGAGGAGAAGCAGGGTCCTGGAGGCTCTTACCATGTAGTGAGTGAGAGGTGATGGGGCCAGCTTCTCTTCAGTTAAGCTCTGCACAGGGAACTACTGACCAAGGACCCTTTTTCCCACTAAAGGAGATTTGGGTGAATGAGATGAAGCCTCATTCCTGCAGGATCAGAACAAGACAAGGATGTTTGCTATTACCCTCAGGTTTGGTCTTTGTTCCCAAATCCACCCATTGCTGAGCCAATAAAACCTGTGCACTCAACCACAATCACTAATGCCAGATGACCCCAAATCATACTCTACAGAGACACAATCCCCAGACCTATAGCATTTCCAACACAGACCTCCTGAGCAGACTTGGTCTCAAGGCCACTGACGGCCAGGTGCTCTCAGGCAGTGGGGTCATCTCACCTGCTCGGTTCCCCTCCTTCCTTAGTTGGAGACCAGGGTGCAGAGAGGGAGGCTGAGGTGCAGGGGTGATGAACTTGGCTCAGGTGGCCCCGGGCTGTCTGGCTGGCTGGATTCTGTGTCTGCCTCCCTACTTGAGGCCATGTTGTGCCACATGTGCTCCCTGCTCCCTCCAGTGTGTTGTGGAACTTCTTTGCTTGTAGAACTTACCCACTCATGCAGGAGCAATCACCAGAGTGTGCCTGGAGGAGGGTCCAGGCCCAAGTGATGAGCTGGCAGAAGTGGGCAGCTCCCTAGTGACATAGCTCCCACCAAAGTCTCCTGATTCATGCTCCCCAGAGGTAAGCCCCAAGAGCCATAGGCCTAGACAAGCATTTCTGCAGGACATGAGGTTGGATATTACCCAATTTATAGGGTCACCATCTCAGAATATGCATATTAAGTCTTCCTCATGGATTTCTGAAAACTCTAATAGTCCCTCCAGGATACATCTTTCAAAAATAGCAGTTTTGCCCTCAAATGAAAGAATACCCTCAAACATCACAGTAGATGTGGGTATCCCATCTTTCAGATGGTGTTCTGGGCTTTCTCCTTCCTGAGATCACCCTGATCCCAGCAGCCTCTTCCTGGCAATTTCTCAGACAAAGGCTGCTGCATTTCTGAGCAGTACCAAGATCCTGATTTTATCTTCCAAATTATAGTTTTGAACAGGCTGGGGAGGGTCTTGAACAGCCTTGGTGAGAATCTGCTGTTGATGCCATCAAAGCTATGGACAGGTGCAGATGGAGCAGAGATGACCAAGGTCTCTGGGGGATTGAGAAGATGGGGTGGACATCTGGAGTTCTCTTTGAGATAGACCAATTCATCAAAGATGGGGGAAGAGCGAGGACACCACAGAGACAAGATGGACATGGGTGGGGTGGTCTGCAGTCCTTTGTGGAGAGATTATGGCCAAGACATCCAGGCTGGGAAAACAGACCAGGGGACTACAGAGATGAGGGTGGTGGTGAAGGAATGTGGTGGAGTGGGCTGGGGTTCTCTGGAAGGGAGGTTATCACTACCACCACACTTGTCCTGTACCTATTAGGGGCCACCAGGACTAGGTCCCTGGCATAGAGGGGTCTCCCTAATCTTGGAGCTGAGGTCTGGGGGAACTAAGGCAGGTGCTCAGTGAGGGCAGGATTAGCCCCCACATCATAGGCTCTGTTTGATGAAAACCTGATTATTTGAACACAGAAGAACTTACTGTTGCCCTGATGGCTAGAGC
This sequence comes from Sciurus carolinensis, assembly GCF_902686445.1. Lineage (NCBI taxonomy): Eukaryota > Metazoa > Chordata > Mammalia > Rodentia > Sciuridae > Sciurus > Sciurus carolinensis. The sequence goes on along the minus strand of NW_025920264.1, from coordinate 26,358 downwards.
CAGGGTGGGATAGATGCCTCAGAGTCACCTACGTCTCTGTGGGTGAATGATGGCTGTTTACCTGCCCTCCTGTGGATGACATTTGCATATTGGTGGTTAGGGCATTACAAAAAAGGCTGCTGTGAACCTTGCTATACGTGTGTGCTCTGCAAACTCACTTTGATTTCCCTGGTGCACACAAGGAGTGCAATGACTGGCCACATGGAGGCATGTGTTGATGTGTTTAGGAATCACTGACTGTTCTCCTGAGTGACTGTGTCTGCCCAGTCTCTGCTTTCCCTCCTGCTTCCTGACTGGGTCCTAATGGCCTCCACTCCATCATACCCCAGGCCCATTCTTCACCATCTCCTCCTCCACATGTGCTCACTGAATCCATCTCCATAGGGCAGCTCTGACCCCCTGTTGTCAGCCGCCCTATGACTCTTGAAGCAACCCTACTCATGGTGTGCCACACTTCTCTCTTAACAGACACCCTGTACAGGGTTGGGCACTAACAGAAGAGAGCATTCAGGATCCACATTGAGCACCTACGGTGGCTTCTAATGTGGAGATTTGTTGGTGGGATCTTGTCAGGGAGACAGAGCCCATCCCAATATGTAGAAAGCAGGACTGCAGTATCCTGTCACCTAGCGCCCCTTGAGGCAGGGCCCATCCCCACACTGTGCTGATAGGACCTCAGAGCAGCTGCCAGCGCCATCTGCCCTCCCAGGCCCCAAGTCTGCCATGGAGATGAGCCAGCCCTACCCTCCGGCAAGGTGAGGCCTTCCTATGAGCACTGCATGTTTCCCTCTTCCCTCCTGACTGAAGAGGGCTCAGCTGGGTTGTTGACATGAACAGATGAGGTTAACAAGGGTCAGAGATGACTCAGGGCTGGATGTTAGTGGACTGGGATCTGAGGTGGGGCTGTTCACCCAGCTCCCAGAGTATGGCCTTCCAGGACCCGGATGTGCTGGGGGAAGACAGGCCTCGGAGCCTGGAACAGGTGTCTCTGCTTGTAATTCTGTGTCATTTTTCTGGGTGCAATGGCCTGAAAGTCAGCCTCCTGTGATGCCTCCTGGGGAGGCAGGATGCTGCCTGAATTTTCAGGGACACCTGGGCAGAATTGTACCTGGGGAGCTGGGCCAGCTCCCCATGAGGAGCAAGTGCAGATTGTCAGCTTTTCAACACAAACTATAGAGCTTCATTTTGAATAAAAAACAGAGGTACCCAGAATTTCCTGAATGTTTCTGCTGAGAGGAAACTGCTGCCATGCTTCAGTAGTGTGATTGGCAGCTCCCTGTGTTAGAGGGACCATTTGGGAAATGTTCAGGACTTGAATGTGGGTCTTTTCAGCTCAGCAGCCACAGATCAGAATTGAGCTCCCTGTGATTTCTGGGCAGTGAAGTCTTCCCTAGAGAGGGGAGCGTTCCACTGCTGGCCACCTTCCCACCACCTGTGCACAAGGTCACACTCCTGCACCCCGTTAACCCTCTGAGTGGGGTGCGGGCTGTATTCAGACATCCTTGCATGTCACGATCAGTGTGACCAAACTCTCGGGTCCAGAGAGGGGTGAAGGGGGATAGGAAAATTAAGATTCACAGACACAGATCTTGAAGATCAAGCTGGGATCAGGTGGATCTCTGCTCTTTGGTGGAGATGCAGATCTAAAGAGTTATGCCAGTAATCTTCATTTATATATGTCTCATTATCAGGTTAAAAACTAGGCAACCATCGTTCTTTGTATTCAGGAAAGTTACAGAAACTAGGACATCTATGCAGCTTTTCCATAGTTGCAGTCCACAGTTTCAAAGTGCAATGTTAGGAGATTTGTGTAGTTCTCAAGAAAAATTAAAAGTTACTATAAGGCAGGCAGGAACTGGAGAAGCAGAACTGGTGAAATTCCTTCCTTCTTGAGAGCTGTGTGCCTGAGGTCAAGGTCAGAGCTGGCAGGACTCTTGCACAGAGCCTGCTCATGCTGGGCATTGCCACAGCAGCTGAGCATCCTGTGCCCTTGCACAGAAACATTCCAAGGTACTGGGCAGGCCACAGCCATGAGGTCATCAGAGACCCCCAATCCCAGTCACTGCTCTCCATCCTCTGTCACCACTCTCCACACTTTTGTCCATGGGGGCATCTCCCTTGAGTACCGAGAGGCTTGGGATGACCCAAGGAGGGTAGACGAGGGCAGATTTCCTATAAAATTGTAATTCGTTGTGTTTGAGAAGAGGGTTGTGGCCCCAAGCCTGTTCTACCTTCACTCCCTTAAAGGGCAAGCCAGTGGACACAGGCGAGACACCATGACCAGGTGGAGCATCCTCTTCTGTGCCTTCCTGAGGCACCTTCCCTGCTGAGAGTAAAAGGGACAGTTCACCTGTTGATAGCTATGGGGACAGGTGGAGGAGGTGTGAGAGGTGGTTTGTCCAGCCCTGGGCTTTCTGGACTCCAGGACTTTGTGGATCAAGTGTCTAACACATGAAATGTGGAGGGCAAACATTCAAACCATAGCACCATCTTTTCAGATCAAGGCATGGGATGTTGGGCTCCTTTTCAGCCTAAATGTGCAAACCAATGTTGTGGAATAACCAGAATCCTGAATCTCAGAGGTTTCACCTCAGGACTAGGCAGTGGCATCGTTTTATCTGCAACACCAAATGGGCCAATCAAAACAATCCAAGCTCAGAATGCAGTTGAGTTGCAACCCGTGGAAAGGGATGAAATTAAAAGTTGGGATGGAGGTTTGAAGCTGCACCATAAAGTGCTCCATGATAATCAGAGTGGTCACAGGGGCCCTAATGGCAGCCACCCCCAGGCTCTCCATGGCCAGTGTGGTCCTGGATTTGCTTCCATATCTGGCTGTCCTTCCCCAGGAGCTTCTATGGGCAAAGGTGCAGACTTGGCTTGTTGTGCCTCCGTTTTCCTGAGGTTAATGACTGCATCTACAACTTAAAAAAATCACTTTCCATAGGCAGCAACTGCATCCTGAGCCTAAAATTATCAGCTGCATCTACAAGTGTTTCCATACAGAACCCACGTTGCCCCAGTGTGGGGCACATGGGTAAGTGCAGGCCAGGTGAACCAGAGCAGAGGCCTGGGGACGCTCACAGACCCCATAGTCTCCGTGACACAAATGCACATCCTGGTTCCTTAATTTATTTGGTCATTCTGAAGAGAACTTCTGTGTGTCATTGCATGCTTTATTTAGACATGTTTTCAAGGCATATTTTCTAGGCAGTTACCTAAATTCTTAGGGTCATATTGAATCGTACGGTGTGCTCATGTATAACTATGGAAAAACTTAAAGTTTTAAAAAGTGATGAACTATTATGCATTCCACCAGCAATGAATGAGAATTCTGGTTCTACATCTTCCAATCGGTACTGTGTTGGATAAGGTTGTAGCCACTTAGTACACATGTGGGGCCGTCACAGCAGTGTGGGTTATTTTCCTTTTTGTCGGGTGATGCCGAGCAGCAGTCTGTGCTTCTTTGCCATTTTTACATTTTCTTTGGTGAGTTGTCTGTTCAGATCTTCACCCACTCTTAATTGAATTGCTTGTTTCTTATCATACTTAGAATACAAGTCCACTTTAGATATGTATTTTCCAAATAGTTTCACCATTTTGTGGCTTATTTTTCTATTCCCTTAACATGAATTTTTCAGAGTAGATATTTTCATTAAAAACTTTTTTTGACCTGCTGGTGGGGTTGCAAATTAGTGCAGCCACTCTGGAAAGCAGTGTGGAGATTCCTTAGGAAACTTGGAATGGAACCACCATTTGACCCAGCCATCCCACTCTTTGGCCTATACCCAAAGGACTTAAAATCAGCATATTATAGAGATACAGCCTCATCAATGTTCATAGCTGCTCAATTCACAATAGCCAGATTGTGGCACCAACTTAGATGCCCTTCAATTGATGAATGGATAAAGAAACTGTGGTATATATATAATGGAATATTACTCAACCATAAAGAATAATAAAATTATGGCATTTGCAGGAAAATGGATGAAATTGGAGAATATCATGCTAAGTGAGATAAGCCAATCTCAAAAAACCAAAGGATGAATGATCTCGCTGATAAGTGGATGATGACACATAATGGGGGGTGGGAGGGGGCAAGAATGGAGGAAGGAGGGATGGTATAGAGGGAAAAGGGGTGGGAGGGGTGGGGGGAAGGAAAAAACAACAGAATGAATCAAACACTATTACCCTGTGTAAATGTATGATTACACAAATGGTATGCCTTTACTTCATGTACAAACAGAGAAAAAACGTGTATCTCATTTGTTTACAATAAAAGTAAATTTAAAAAAATTTTCATACCAAGCATTGAACCCAGGGGTGTTCTACGACTGAACTACACTCCCAGCCCTTTTTAATTTTTGTACTTTGAGACAGGGTCTTGATAAGTTGCCTCAGGCTCCCTATTAGCTGAGACTACAGGCGTGCACCACCATGCCCAGTGACAATTTCAATCTTAATAAAGTGCATATTATCAATTTTTTTCTTTCATGGATTGGTTCTGAAGCTGTATTTTAAAAAATTCACCATGAAGCATGGTCATAATATTTTCTACTACAATTTTTATAGTTTCACATTTTAAATGTAAGCTCGTGGACTATTGAGAGTGAGTTTTGCGAACATTTTAAATGTATGTCTATTTCTTCCATGTGGTTTCCAAACACTCCACCACTATCTGTGCAGCAGACGCTCCTTTCTTCATTGAAGGTCTTTTTTCCCTTTGACAAAATCCACTGCCTGTACATAGTGGGTGTGTTTGGGACTCTCCACTCATCTCCATTTATCTATGTGTATTTCTTCACAGCAACACGTTTTCCTCACTACTTCAGCTTTCTGACAGGTGTGGGGTACAGATGTGTGAGTTCTTTGACCTTCTGTAGTCTGCGTCATACATTCTAGCTTCAGAAACAGTTTGCTGGAAACTTGAGTGTGATTGCACTGAATCTGCAGATCAAGTCTGAGAGAATTTCATCTTGCCTATGTAGAGAGCTGAACAAGGAATATCTCTGTATTTATTTATATTTTGTTTGATATCTTTAAGCTGTGTTTCAAGGTTTCTGAAAGTGAAATTGTAATGTAAAACATTACAAGTTTTCAATTTTGGGGGTACTATTGTGAATGGAATGGTTTAATTTTTTCTTATTCTACTTTTTAAATTCCAATTTTTCATACACATGATTGCTGATATATAAGAAATCAATTGACTTTTGCCTATTGACCATGTATTTTGCTTTTTGCTATCTTTATCCTTTATGATCAAACATGGGATGGTGGATTCTGTTGTTTGATTTCCAAAATTATGGCCTAGAAAAATCAGAACCATGAATTTCAGATCTTCACTGGGACTGCCAAAAGGGAGCGCAGGACCACGCCTGAAGAGTGAGCACTGAACATTCTCAACTGCTCACAGTGGCCAGCAGGGGGTGCTTAGAGTGAGTTTTTCTGATCCCCTTGAGTAATCTGCCTGCAAGAGATGGGTGTACTGTGCCCACAGCAAGCTTCCTTCTCAGAACTCACCTGGTGAAATGCGATGACTGGGGACACCTAGAGTCTATGTCTACAGTGAGTTGACCCTAACCGTAATCTTCAAAATATGCCCTAACCCTCACCCTTGTGGTCCAGCAGGGCAGACCATGGTTGTGGACACCTTGGGGGTTTGACTGTGGTGAGAAAAGCTTCCTTCTCCTTGAAACCCACACAGAGAGATACTGTGGCTGGGGACACCTAGGGACCACGTGTACCATGAGATTTCTTCCTCTTGGCATCTACACGTGGAGATGCCACTGTAGTTTAGGGAAGTGCATTTGAGGAAGAGATGGGGAAGAATGAGGAAAAGTCTCTTGTCCACTATCCCATGTTCTGAGAAATTGTGCTATGTGCTTGACTTTTGTAGGTAATGTTTTAGTGGGAATTAATTTTATAAGTATCTCTCATTGAGGCTTTGAGTGCTTATTATCATAGTATACTAAAGTACATTTTTGGGGGAGAAATTCCAGGACACTGAAAGGAGAAACACAGAGACATAAACCCAGGATAGGCAGGGGAGGCATGGGGGTCCCCACACCTGGAGCCTCACTGTTGCCTGAGCGGAAGGGCTAACGACACCTCATTGTTTTTATTTAATTTCATGGCTGACTCTTTCCAGTGTTAAAATACTTGAAAGATATTGATAAGTTGATGTATCAGTGATAATAATATTGCGGCTGTATTGAAGAGATCTTTCCACTATGTTATTATGAGTTTTATAGGCAATACTAGGGAATTCTGGCTAAGTCTACACACAATGGAGTGTGCTAACAGTTCCCAGAAGCCACTGTGGTGATAACTGTGCCAGACTGCACTGCCAGAATCCCTGGTGTGCCTGGGAAAACATACTGCTACAGCTCCCACAGTCCTGTGGAGAGGGCTGGCAGGCAGTCACTGAGCTACACTACCCAGGATCCTTGGGATACCAGGGCAAGCACATGGTCCAAAGCTTCCAAAGGCCTCTATGGTGAGGGCTGGACAGCAGAATGCCAGACTGCACTGGAACAATCCTCAGGGTTCTCTGTATCCATGTGGCATGCAGCTGTCAGCCTCGGGTGAGGGAATGCATGGGCAAAACAATAGACTACACTAACCATGAAACTTCATTGCCCACGGCTCTAAAAGATCTCTGCAATGAGGGCTGGACTTCACTGCCTAGAGTGCCTGAGCTTACCCATGGGAATGTGCAGCCTGGAGCTCCCATGGCCCTCCATGGTGAGGGCTGTACAGGCAGAATACTGCACTAAATTGCTCAGAATACCTGGGGATCCTGGGGGGAAATGTGCAGATTGCACCTCTGTGATGAGAGCCTCCTGGGTAGGTCACTGGATTGTAGTATTAAGAATCTTAAGGGTGCCTGGGCAAGCATGCAGCCTGCAGCTTACATGGACATTTGGCAGAGGTGTATGTGGGCAAAACACTGGACTACATTACCCACAATACTTATGGGCAGCAGAAGCTCACTTGAGTGCTCCACACTGTGAGCTGGCAAAATGTGGAACTACATCACCCAAAATCCTAAGTGGGCAGAGGCTTCCCAGGGTCTCCCACAGAGAACCAGCAAAACATTGGACTACATTACCCACAATCTTCAGTGGGGGTGGGGATGGGAGGCTCAGGAATGCCCCCCTAACCAGGAGCTATAATAATGTGGGACTGTTGTGGGGCACAATTTAAGAACAGACCAATCACCACTGATAAGTCCAAATTTGAATATTTATTAGCTAGCCATCTGACTGTCTCACATAATGTCCAAAATGGCTATTGGGAGAATAGCCCCAAGCATGGGGGTGCAGGGTTTATAAGGGCAAAAACACAAGAATAATCGAGGTACATGTAGGTCAGAAAAGACCTTGTTGAGACAGACATTTTGATTACATGAGAGAATAGTTTTGATTGCACATTTCAGAGTCATTCTTGTTATACATCTGGGCCATAGTCAGGGATGCAGGAAGATCCCTTGTACTGTCAACATAGATACGACTTCAGGAGCCTGAAAGGAAAACATTACAAGCAAGCATACAATGTAGTCAGGTTAGAACAAAATGGCATTATTTTGGTTCTTTTCCATTTGGGACTACATTACCCACAATCCTTGGGGACTGGAAATCATAGGAGTTCCCCCCCACCACCTGTGAGCTTCCTGAGGTGGAAGAAGTTCCCAGGTTCCCCCAAAGAGAGCCAGCAAAATGCTGGACTACATTACCCTCAGTCCTAGGGGGCAGAAGCTGTCAGGAGTCCCCTTGCTCCCCCCACTCCCATCCTACAGCAGGCAAAATGCTGCTGAGCCATAAAATACATGAGACTTAATTATCCACAATCCTAATGGGGTGCAAGTTCCCTGGGTCCTGCACGGAGAACCAGCAAAATATTGGACTACATTACCCATAAATCCACAGGGGTTACAGGGGTTGGAGTTGGGGGGGGGCAGTTCACCGGAGCCCTCCATCGCCAAAAACTGGCAAAACGCTGGACTACACTACCCAGAGGCCACAGGGGCAGACGCTTGCACGAAAATTCCTTCCACCTCTTCCTGTGAATGGGCAAAATTCTGAACTAAATAACCTACATTCCTAAGGGGGCTGAAGCTCCCAGGATCCCCCATGAGGAGCCAGCAAAATGCTGAACTACATTACAGCTGTCAGGATTAGAGTTAGGGTTCACGTTTGACTGGCGCTCCATGGGGGATTGTAGGAGCTTCCTCACCCTAAGGATTATGGGTGATGTAGTCCTGGAATATACCCACACACCTCTGCCAGGAGACACACAGAAAATGAATGCTACATGCTTGCCCTCATACCCTGAGGAATCTGAGTAATTTTAGGGTTAGGGGTAGGGTCAGACAAAGATTAGCTGCAGGGCTAGAGTTAGTGAGATTGACGAAGCTAAGGAATTTCCTTGCATGTTTGCCACGAAGAACCACGGGTAGTATAGACCAAGGTTTACCGCTACCCCAAGCATCCTAGAAACCTCCTCCCCTTGGGACTATGGGTAATGTAGTTCCAACATTCACCGCTGACCGCTTGGCATTCTGGGAATCCCTCTTTTGAGGATTGTGGATGAAATAGTCATGGGCTTACAGCTCACTTTAAGGAATTCTGGGAACTCCCTCCCCCCATAGAACTGTGGGTAATGCAGCCCCAATTTTACACTAACTGGGGAATTGTGGGAGTCTCCCCCCCTGTTAGAATTGTGGGTAAAGTAGTCCCATGAGTTGTCCTCGCCATTCAAAGGATCCTGGGAACTTCCTCCCGCTTGGTATTATGGGTGATGTCCTAATATTTGCCTGCTCACTGCTGGGTGTTCTGGGAGCCTCCTACCTAATGATTGTGGGTAATGTAGTCCCATGGCTTGCCCTCGCCATGCAAAGGATTCTGGGAACTTCCTCCCCCCATAGAGTCGTGGTCTTGTAGTTCCATGTTTTAATCTCCTCTGTGCAAAGAATTCTGGTAACTTCCTCTTCTTAGGGTTATGAATGACATAGTTCCAACATTTGTCTGCTCAGCACTGGGGTGTTCTTTGGGCCTCCTCCCCTAAGGATGCTGGGTGAAGTACTCACGTGCATATCACTCACTTTGGGGACTTCTGGGAAACCCGCCCCCCATAGAATTGTGGAAAATGTAGTCCCATGATTTGTCCTCGCCATTCAAAGGATCCTGGGCACTTCCTCTCCCTTAGGATTATGGGTAACATATCCCCAATATTTGCCCCCTCACTGTTTGGTATTTTTGGTGTCTGCTCCCTTAAGTATTGTGGGTGAAATAGTCACAGGCTTACTGCTCACTTTGCGGAATTCTGGAAACTTCTTTCACCATAAAGTTGTGGGTCATGTAGTCCCACATTTTACACTAACTGTGGGGTATTGTGGGAGATTCCTCCCTGTTGGAATTGTGGGTAATGTAGTCTCAACATTTGCTCACTCACCGCTGGGTATTCTGGGAGCCTCCTTACCCCTTGACATTGTGGGCTATGTAATCCCAGGTTTTGTCTGCTTATTGCAAGAGATTCTGGGAAATGACTCATGTTAGAATTGGGAAAAAAGTTTCATGAATTGCTTTTTCACTGCTGGCTGTCCTGGTAGACCCTTCCCCCAAGGATTATGGGTAAAGTAATCTAAAGTTTACAACTCATTTTGGGGTATCCTAGTGAAGCCAGAATTAAGAACAGGTAGTTAGTGTAGAAATAGGGGATCCGGTCAAATTGAGGAAATGGAGGCCATAAAGCCATCTGCCTCTGGAAGTTGGAGACTGCCCCTGGAAGAATGGAATGTCAAGGATCTCTGGAGGCCATTGATTATCAAATTTACCTGCCTTTATCAAGGACTGCAAACAATGGGCTGCTAATTGGTGCCCCCTGGGCCCTTATCTGCCTGAATCACCCTGGCCCTCCCCCTGCCCATGGCTTCTCACTTAATGCAAAACCAGGCCTAGTCATGTAGGCAGGAAGGAGAGATAAGGGGGGAGAGAACTGGAGAACAAAAGAGACTTTAACCTATAAAAGATGTAGGGTGTGCTCACTTCTTGGGACTTTTAGAACATCAGCCATGGCCCCCTTCTTCCTGCCGGGAAAAGTCTGTATTATTACCTTTAAATAAAACCTGCTTAATATGCTTGCCTTGGCTGCTTCTCTAGTGTCAATCTTCAACATTAGAGGGAGCAGAACTCGTCACTGGTAAATGGCGGTATCAGATGTGGAGGTCCCACCGAGATTTACGCCAAGGTAAGTAAGTTTCTCTCTCCACACACCCCACATCTGTTTGAGGTGCATCTTTCTCTCTTTATTTTTGGAGGGCAAAATGGGCACCCATTGGCTACTTAAATGCAGTTAGTGCAGCCGCCATTCTTAAGACTCAGGTGAGAGGTTTCCCAGTCCAGGCAAGTTTCCAATCACCTGCTCTGTAGGCATGTTGGACTCTGCTGAAGCCGTTTCCTACTTTTCTGTCCAGGCCCGGAGCGCAGTTGCTGCCAGTACACCGTGTCCCTAGTCCTGATCTGCCCAGAATGCATGGAGGCGGAGGAAGGGTTGGAACAACTGCGGGGTTCCCGGCCCGGGCTACTCTTGGGTGGACCCCAAAGGTTCCTTCTTCGGACTCCCCCTCCCAACCGCCCTGCGGGGTGTCCAGAGTGATCAGTAGATGAATGGCACTGAGGGAAAGCGCCAATCACCTTTGCCTCCGTATGGGCCCTACAGTGCACAACGCTCCCACACATCACTCCCTCCTGGATGCTCCCCTTCCCTTGTGGTCAGACATTAGGAATTCAAGCTATAGGATTAAGGCCTGGGATGATTAGTATAAAAATGCCCAGGTTCCCTTTGTTCGCATAGTTAGCCTTCACTAGTCTATCTAGAGTCTCCCCATTACTGTTCCTGTGCTTAAATGTGCTCACGGTGTTCTCTTTAAGCTGCAAGAGGGAGGCATTTAAAAACCCCTCCCGTGTGACCCTTCAAGCAAAGGGCGTTATACGCCTAACAACCAACAGATGTCACCATGCCCTCCCGAGGTTCCTTTAGTCTACAGGGCAAGAAGATAGGCAAACGGCACACTTTTTACTTTTGTCATCGTTTTTCATAATTAGGAGTTTATAGTGGCAGGAGGAAAGCAGTAATGCCCTTAAGTCTGAATCCTCCCAGGGTCTCTAGCACAGGGCAAACTGGACCCTAGCACTTTCCCGAAGAAGGCCAGAAATAACTTTGGCAAAGCCAGGTAGTGAGAGACGGGTTTTTCTGGACTGTAAGGAAGCTCAGTTAGGGAGACGTCCCTAATACTTCTAACTCAGAAGGGAGCTTCTCTCTCAACAGTATTGCCAGGTTCACCACTAGCCTGCATACTGCTAAATTGCAAATGATCAAGAAAAGTGCCTTTCATATGTTACCATGCTTGACAGCAATAATCTCTACCATGAGAGGAGAAAGCCTTAAGGAATCGCCTACTAAGGGAGGAAAATTGAGGGGACCCTCCCAACTTAAGACAGACAAAAATAAATTTAAGGAGGCTTTTGGAAGATCCTAATAAATATTGAGACGTTTCAAAACTTACGCCAGGTATTTGACTTCACCTGGAAAATTATGCTATTAACCATCTAGAGAACAGGCAGTTCCCAGAAACCATCCTAACTGGGATTCAAATAATGAGTAGGATGCCTAAAAAACTATTATGCAGCCTTCAGGAAAGTCCTGCTATTTTCATGGAGAGACTTAGGAAAGCAATAAGAAAACACACCACCCTGAATCCTGAATCCATAAAGGGCCACCTACTTTAAAGTATAAATTTATCATTTAGTCAACCCCAAATATTTAGAGGAAATTACAAAAATTAGCACGTGGTCCTGATCAATCCTCAGATGATCTTCTCCAGCTTGCATCTTCCATTTTTTAATACACATCAAAAAGAAAGAAAAGGGAACATACAGGCAAGAAAAAGGACTTATTAAAGATCATTCAAACTGATAGAAACATTTAATGCCTTGCAATAGTCCATGCAATTTGCCCATTTTAGGAGTCAAAAAGCAAACTGCCTAGTCCAAAACCTTAGAATAATGAAGCAGTAATTTCCCCCACCCTGTAGTTCTTAATCCATACACTTTTATCTTGGATTCCAACTGCTGCTTGGTTTACTAAGTTAGATTTAGAAGATGACTTTTCCTGTCTATGCTAGACTCTGAATGGCAATTTCTGTTTGCCTTTGAGGAACCAGATACTGTATCTCAACTAACCTAGATAGTGTTGCCTCAGGATTTAGATGGCCCTCACCTTTTCCAGACAAACCTTAGCTAAGGACTTAACAAAATTCAGAGATAAAACATCTGTGATTGTTCTCCAGTAAGTAAATAACATCCTTTATGTGCCTCCACCCAGGAGGAATATCAAAAGGCCATTACGGAGCTCCTAAACTTCTTAGCTATTAGGATTTAAAGGATCTCAAAAAATAAAGCTTAATTATGTCATTAACAGGTTCAATACTACAGAAAATAGCCACCATAGGACAATATTCTGCCCCAGGAATATCAAAAAGGGGCCTTACTTCAAGCTCCTGTCCTCAACTTACCTATGAAGCAAGATTTAACCTGTTTGTCACTGAGGGGAAAATAAATCCCGGATACACAGCTATAGGCAGCTCAATAACCAATGGTATATCTCAGTGATATGCTAAGAAGATACTTAGCAAAGTAGCTTTATTTTCAAAAGTAATGGAAAATAAGGTCTCATAATTTTCTTTGATATCCAAGCCTGTTCTGATAGAGATGGCTAAAATGCCCTAGGCACAAGGTTTCTGTTAAAACCTGTTAGATCCTTCCAGATCTCAGTCAAGGCTTACATTGAAATGTAAATAAAAGAAGCCTAAAGGCTCAGTAGGAGGCCGGTTTCAAACCCAGGGAAAAAAAGGTAAAAAGAGTCTTACCTGAACTCCAGCAAAAGTAAATTTTATGGTGCTTTACTGAAGTAATTAATGGCAGTATCATTTTTCCAGGACTTTTTTTTTTTAATTCTATATGTTTTTGAGCTCATGATTTTTTTGATCAGTTCTATTTTTTATTCAACTAGAGTTTTTGAACATCTGTTACATTGCAATGGAGATTCACCTATAAAGTTACAAGGCCTTTGATTTTGTGTTATTTGTATGTCGTGCTGTCTGATGTCATGTTTTGTCTGTATTAAAACTGAGCGCTCCTAAAATTAAAATTTAAAAATGGATTCAGATACTTTTAATTCACGTGATTTAAAAAGGTTCAATTCAAATTGGGTAAACTAATAAAAGTAAAATGTCTTTGAAAATAACTCGCAAGTCTCTAGGTGGTCAAGCTAATAAAATATTGATGTTAATAAAATGTCTAATATCAATTGTTTCTAGGACTTCTTCAACAGGAAAGAGATGGCAAATACTGTTCAGGACACTTGTCTGATATCTTGGTTTTTACAGAATAAGTGAATTAGAGTTAACATGTATGGGATTACTCAAATGTGTTTGTGGAGACATCTGATTAATTTACAAAGTTAAAATGCTAATTGTTAAATAACATCAAGTACTTTTAACTCCTTAAATTACATGGGGTGACATACTTAAACATTATTGGTGTTTTCATAGGTTGGTAAATAAAAAGGGTTTACAATTACTTTGTGTCCTCACTAAACTAAAAACAAGTTTACCAAGAGTTATGGCCTAACTAGTGCAATTCTATATACAAAGGGTTCCAAAAGTTTCAACTGTGTTTCAGTTAGAGTACTATAAATAACAAAATATTTAATCTTATTAAAATAGAGTAATTTATCTAAATTCAAAAATTTCATAAGAGTTGTTTCAGAATGTGAACAAAAAGGGGTCAAGAGATAGGAAAGAGAAAATAAAGGTTCTGGGTATGGAAATATATTTAGTAAAAGGGAAAAGGAAATGTTTGTGGGTAAGAAAGCACTTGTGTGATGAAATACATGAGGGTCTAAGTAAGTGCTAAGAAAGTCTGTGTGTAAGTAAAGGGTAAGTTTCAACAAGTTTGCATGTAACTAAGTTGGTTGTATGTATGTGAGACAGCTAAAGCTATTTAAGGTTTTTCCTAAGGTGAAATACTAATGTTCTGATATAAACCAAAGTTTAATCTATATGGTAAAATGACAAGGATTTCTTAGAAACACTAATTTACTCTTAACTATGTGTCTATTAAATTTTATTCTTTAGAACAATTAGTCTTAAAAATTGGGGTTTATACAATTATGGTTAAACAACTGTTAGAGTATTGTACTATGTTACAGAGTCTAAATTTTTCTTTAAAAGCTAAATTTGGTAAGATAAAATATCAAGGTAATTGTGAAATGGTCACTAGTTGTATATTAAATGTGTTCATATTTTCCAGGTATACAAGTTTTTAAAGCAGGGAATTTATCAAGCTGTGCTATTCTCCAGATTAAACTTGTCTGTAATGGTAATCTTTACTTATAAAGAGTAAATTTTATTGGGGATTAATTTCTATCATTTAATGTTCTATTATAGGACCTGTTATCAATGGGGTATGTGTAAAATTTGTTACTTTTTACACTGAGATAAATAATTTTAAATGTAAATGTATTTCTAAACATTAGAGCCTGATTTGTTTAAAAATTAATATTGTGAAACAAAAGCATTTTGCCACTTTGACACACAAGGAAAGCTAAAAGCTCTCTCAGTCTTTCTTTAATTCATGTTTTAGATATAATGTTAAATTGTGTTAACTAATGTTCATATAGACCCAGGAATCAATATATGTAAACTTCTTAAAATGATATTTAAGAAAGAAGCAAAGATCAACATCAGAATTAGAACACTTAAGATTTGTACAGAGCCACACCTTACCTGAGATAAGGCTCTGCCTCCCACCTTACTGCATGTTACAGTGGCTCCAAAATAAGTCAGACTTCAGCTTATTTAAAGTTATAGTCAAAAGATTGGTTCTTGTTGTAAAAGTACTGTGATCTCAAATAGGGGATATAATGTGGTTCTCAGTCAAAATTCAAGATAGCTATTATAGGAGCTGAATATATTTTTACTCTTGCTAATTTCATTTTGTAAAACTGTTACCTGTTAATGCTTTGCAGAAGTAGCTGCTTCAAGAACACACAACCTAGGTAACTTGTGATAATAAGCCATCACCTATAGAACAGATAGTGGTAACTTCCAGTACTAATACAGACTCCAGTTAGATAAAAGGGTAAATAACTGTAAAGTTATGGACATTGAAGTTAAAGCCCAGTACTCTTTATGACTGGTGAGACTGGCTTGCTGGATGATTAAGATCAAACTTAGAGATTGGAATTAAATACAGAAGGCAAGATAGACCAGTATTTGGATCTTTTGCCCTCAGTCAGCCTGAACCCAATGAACACGAGAACTTCTGTAAGGAGCGTTGCAACTCTGGGTCACACAACCTCCTGATCAAGGAGATTGTTGAGACTAGAGGATGAAAAATCACTCAGTGCATCTGCTGCAAAGGAGGGTCATGGAAAAAGGGAGACATCCCTTTATGCTTCCAAAGGAAGTCACCTCATCAAGGAGACCCTGCCTAACCAATGGCACTGGTGGAGCTAAGAAGCTGCTCTTAAATTCTCTGTGAGTGGCCCCTGTGGGAACTCAGTTGACTCTTTAACAAGACAGGAACCAGGTGAATTTGACCAGCTTGATCTTTAGACACCCAGCAAACAGTTAAAACTAAAATATAGCCATTCTTGGGCATTTAAAAGAAATAATAGTTAAGTATAACTTAAGATGTACACTTGTATTAGCCCACTAGAATAAAGACTGGAAGCTACAAATGAAAGAAAGTTTCTTCAGCAAATGTGCCTGATAACTATCAAGAGAAACTGCCAGAGTCAGAAGTTTTAGTCAGTTTAAGGCCTGCAGACCTTCCTAAGCTACACAGGTAGACTTAATCTATGTTTGCTCGTATGATTATCTATCCCTAAGTAACAGAAGTATAGAGATCTCTACTAAACACAGGTTATACCTATAAAAGGGATATTTTACAAAAATCAGATGACATTAAGTAGCTTAACTATATTTTCTGGGGACATCAATGACATTAAGAGTTAAATGTTATGTTTACATTCCTGATAACCTGGACAATGTTAAAGTCCCCAAATAAAGGACTTGTCCTCTCCAGCCTTTGCTAGGCCTAGTTATGGGAACAATTTCTCAGTTCTTCCACCTCCTGGTGAGAGATTGACTTCTGTCATTTTCATGATACTCAGTGGCATGTTCCAGATGCTGCAACATTTACTTTGTACTAATCTCATTTCAGTATTCATGTCTTTTTGTTCTTCTATCATAGAAGCACCCACCCCCAGATGACTTTACAACCTGCTCTTCCCCAACCAGACTTCTACCTTGGACCCCTCGATTGACCCGATTTTAAAAAGGGAACTCCAAACTGCTTGCCCCTCGCTGCCCCCTTTCAGCTTTGAAGCAGCCAGAATGATTGATGCCTCCTTTTCCTCACAGCAGTTAGGAGTTCCTAAAGCAAAAGGGGGGAATGAAGCCAGAATTAAGAACAGGTAGTTGGTGTAGAAATAGGGATTGGGTCAAATTGAGGAAATAAAGGCCATGAAAACCATCTGCCTCTGGAAGTTGGAGACTGCCCCTGGAAGAATGGAATGTCAAGGATCTCTGGAGGCCATTGATTACCAAATTTACCTGCCTTTATCAAGGACTGCAAACAATGGGCTGCTAATTGGTGCCCCCTGGGCCCTTATCTGCCTGAATCACCCTGGCCCTCCCCCTGCCCATGGCTTCTCACTTAATGCAAAACCACTAGTCACATAGGCAGGAAGGAGAGATAAGGGGGGAGAGAACTGGAGAACAAAAGAGACTTTAACCTATAAAATATGTAGGGTGTGCTCACTTCTTGGGACTTTTAGAACATCAGCCATGGCCCCCTTCTTCCTGCCGGGAAAAGTCTGTATTATTACCTTTAAATAAAACCTGCTTAATATGCTTGCCTTGGCGTGCTTCTCTAGTGTTCAATCTTCAACATTAGAAGGAGCAGAACTTGTCACCGGTAAATGGTGGTATCACTAGGAACTTCCAGTCTATATAATTGTGGGTAATGTAGTTCTAGATGTAACCACTTCTGGTGGGGCAATACTGAGAACTTCCTCCCTTTTAGGATCATAGGTAATGTCCCAGGTTTTCTCAGATAGCTGCAGGGACTCATGAGAGCTACTCTCCTTGGGATTTTGGGTAATGTAATCTAAGGTTTACAGTTCACTTTGGGGAATCCTAGAAACTTCCCACTTATCTAATTGTGGGTAATGTAGTACTAGATATAACCAATTCTGGGGGCGGATAATGAGAACTTCCCTTTTAGTATATGTGCAGCCAAAGCAAACACTTCCTCACTTTTAGGATCATGGGCAATATTGTCCCAGGTTTTCCCTGATAGCTTCAGGGACTCATGAGAGTTACTGTCCTCAGGATTGTGGGTAGTGTATCTTGGGTTTATCACTCACTGTGGGATTTAAAAGTGTAGTCTCAGGTTTACCACAAGTTCAGGGGTTCCTAGTTCATCCTAACCTTAGGATTATGCATAACATACTCCCCTCATTTTCTCGCTCACCATTGGATATCCTGGGAACTGCCTTCTCTCTTGGGATTGTGGATAATGTAGTCCCGTGTTTTGCCTGCTCACTGCAGGAAATTAGAAGTTTCTACCCTAGTCTGTAGGTAATGTATTCCTGGGCTCAACACTCATGGCAGAGGATCCTGGGAAATTCCTCCCATTAAATCTTTAGATAATGTAGTCCCACAATTTGTCTGCTTGCCACTGAGTTTCTTGGGATCTTGCTCCCTTTAAGGTTGTGGGTAATGTAGCCCCAAATTTTATGTGATCACTTCAGGGAATCTTGGGAGTTCCTGCACTTATTAGGATTGTGGGTGTTGTGCCCAAAGACTCGAGACCCCACAAAGACCACCAGAGACCACGATCAATGCAAGCAACAAAGAGTCATTTATTAGCAAACTCGAGCCTGGTCCTCTGCATCCTTAACCGGTGACGCTAAGAGAGAGGCCCCCAGCCCTCGTTAGCAGGGTTTTTATAATGAAAGGCAAGCAGTTTTACAGTGTTCTTTAACATTTGAACAGCTAAACATTAGTCCTCCTCCGGTTGGGTCCGGCCAGTCTATTTGATTTTCATTGGGTCCTGCCAGAACTGAACAGTCCTAGTGGAAGAAGGGAGGAGGGAAGGGGTGAACTATGCAGGAGATGAGTCGGGGCTAAGCCCCGCTCCCATCCTTGATGGATAAGGTCTCCAGGCAACCGCACATTCCTCAGACAAATATCTCTTAACAACCTTGGTAAGCACAGGGGCCCAGCAGTCCTGTTTATCCTTGAGACAGTTAGCAGCACAGATACCACCCTGCTCTCAACATTCCCCCCTTCCAGAACATTTAGAGAGCCAATCTTGGTCTCTATTGTTCTAATTTCTTGCTGCTTAATGGGCTGATATTGGCTGAAGTTGGTGGCTCCAAAAACTGGAGCTACAGCTATGGTTATGGCCAGAATGAAAGAACAAAGCAAAGCAAGAACATAGTCACAGTCTATGGCGGCAAGGCTTGATCTTTAGCGGGTTGTCCTTAGACCTGTCCACTCTCCAGGCAGAGTCGTCTAGGGCAGGAAGCACGATGTCAGAAAGGGGTTCAGTCAACTTGGTGTGGGTGTGATGAATCCAGGAGGCGATGCCGTGGACTTTGAGGGCGGTGGGTGTAGTCAAAATGACCATGTAGGGGCCCTTCCACCGCGCTCCAAGTTACTCTGTCGGTGTCGCTTCACTAGGACCCAATCACCCGGGTGGAAGTTGTGAGGAACAGGAGGCGGGCCTGACTCGTACCGACTTTGAGCTTAGGCCAGACTTCTCTGTGGGCCCTCTGCAGGGCCTGGAGGGAAGATAAAAGTTCAAAAATCATCCACAGTTTCTTCTTTTAAAAGCCGCTCAGTCAGATCAGGGAGTATTGGAGGCGGGGTCCCAAACATGATTTCATAAGGGGTGAGTCCCATCTTATAGGGAGAATTACGCACCCTATATAGGGCATAGGGAAGGAGAGCCACCCAGTTATCGCCAGTCTCCAGGGTTAATTTGGTTAAGGTCTCTTTTAAAGTTCTGCTCATTCTCTCTACCTGTCCTGAGCTTTGGGGTCGATAAGCACAATGCAGTTTCCAATTTGCCCCAAGTACTGAAGCCAGCCCCTGACTTACCTGTGAAGTAAACGCTGGCCCGTTGTCAGACCCTATCATCACAGGAAATCCATACCTTGGCAGGAGGTCCTCTAAAATCTTTTTAGCCACTATCTGCACCATTTCCCGCTTGGTGGGGAATGCTTCAACCCATCCTGAAAAAGTATCTACAAAAACTAATAGATATTTATACCCATACCTTCCAGGTTTTACTTCAGTGAAATCAACTTCCCAATATGCCCCTGGCCTATCCCCCCTTAATCTATTTCCTGATTCCCACTTGCTATATCCTGCATTTGTTAACTTACAAACTCTGCAACTTTTGACGATCTGTTCTATCTTATTTTGCACACCTTTAATTCTAATTCCTGCTTGCAGCATCAAGTCCTGTAATTTTCTTGTCCCCTTGTGGGTGGTCTGGTGGAGCCTGTGCAACACTTTCTGCCCCATCAGTTCTGGAAGTATTATCCGGTTTTCAGTCTTTCCACCATCCATCTAAGCATTGGGCTAGTGGTTGCTGGCGAATCCATGATAAGTCCTCTTCCGTGTAGGTTGGGTCTTTTGGGAGGGTTTGTGAGCCAGAGTCTGGGAGTTGAGCAACCGTGATCAAGTCTCTCTGGAGGGCTACTTCACATGCCACCTTGTCTGCTAAGCAGTTGCCCCTGGATACTGGATCAGATGGTTTTTGATGCCCAGGGCAATATACGATAGCCAATTTCTTGGGTAACCAGAGGGCATCTATCAGGGACACAATTTCTTCCTTGTTTTTAATAGATTTCCCCTCTGTGGTTAGCATTCCCCTTTCCCTGTAAATAGCCCATGAATATGGGCAGTTGCAAAGGCATAATGACTGTCTGTGTATACAGTCAATTTTTTGTCTTTTCCCATCGTTAGAGCCTTAGTCATGGCTATCAGTTCTGCCTTCTGGGCAGAGGTGCCTATTGGTAGAGGCTCGGCCCAAATTACCTCTGTCTCAGTCACTACTGCTGCACCCGCATACCTTTGACCCTGATGTAGAAAGCTGCTCCCATCTGTGAACCATACTGCATCTGCATCAAGCAGCGGATGATCTTGCAGGTCTTCTTTAAGCCCATGAACCTGGGCTAGGATTTCCGAGCAGTCATGTATGGGTGTGTCCAGGTCGGGGTCAGGAAGCAGTGAGCAGGGTTGAGGGGCTGAGGGTGCCCAAGTCCTCATGTAGAGCTTCGTCAAACAAGGTGGAGAATTTTGAATCCCTGCGGCAATCTCATCCAGGTAAGTTGTCCATTGATACCCTCATCAATGTCTGTCCATTCAAAGGCAAATAGCTCTTGGCTCTTTGGAGCTAGAGGCAAGCTGAAAAAGGCATCTTTTAAATCCAGCACCATATACCATTGTCTGTAAGGAGGAAGCGCACTGATTCTGACCCAGATCATGCACTCTGGAGTTCCCAAGTGGTGGTCGATTACTCGGGAGTCTGTTTCCTTCTTTTTCTGCTTTCCCTCCCTGCACTGCTACTGCTAATGCTTTGGTTATTTCCCTAGTAGCCCTAAGCTGCTTTTCCTCTGGTGCATCTCTGTTATTGAATACCTGCTGGCTATTCTCATTAAGTCTTGAATACTTTTCCCTTCTAAATCCTCTATTTTTTGTAATTTACGCCTTATGTCCAGTGCTGCCTGGTTAACAAAGCTCATTACTACTGTTGCCTGATTCTCCGGGGACTCTGGATTCATAGGAGTATACTGTCTAAATGCCTCCATTAATCTTTCTAAATAAGCTGAGGGTGATTCCTGTTTTCTTGCATGACTGAATACACCTTGGCCAAATTAGTGGGTTTACGAGCTGCTGCCCGGAGACCCCCATTAGAGTCTGGCGATAAACCCGGAGTCTCTCCCTACCGTCAGCTGTATTGTATTCCCCTTTCATCTTGCGGAGGCCTGGACAAGGGGAAAGAAGCATTAATTAAGTCAGGGTTTACAGTAGGTTGTCCACCGTCTCCGGGGACCAACTTTCTGGCTTCCATCTGGATTCTTCATGCTCCTGGTTGTGAACAGAATCCGGAGTAGCTGCTGACAGTCATCCCAAGTAGGTTGATGAGTGAACTGACGCTATCTAAAGGGAAATCAAGTCTTTAGGGTTGTCGGAAAACTTAGCATTTTGATTTTTCCAATTATATAAATCACTTGTAGAGAAGGGCCAATATTGAAGCCGGGGATTGCCAGCATTGTCTGGCGGCCCAGTTTCTCGGAGCGGCAGAGCGATTGTGGAATCTGGAGCTTCTGGTCGGGAGGGGCTGGCTGCCCGCTGGGCTCCGCTCCGTGTTCGCCTTGCCAGCCCTCCCGAGCCAGTTCTTTCTTCCTCATATCCGGCTGCAGCCGCTTCTCTCTGTTCTGCAGCCTCCAGTCCTGGGTCCTGAGAGGAATAGGGGCTTGCATATAAGGAGGGGGGTTAACAAGAAAGGGGGTCTGGATCTTCCTCCGGGAGAATAGGGTGGGGAGCTGTGGGCTTTAACTTTAATGTCCATAAACTTTACAGTCATTTACCCTTTTATTAAAGTACTACCACATACTATCTGTTTTGAAGGTGATGGCCTATTATCACAAGTTACCTAGGTTGTATTTTCTGAAAGCAGCTACTTCTGCAAAATAGTAACAGGCAACAGTTTTACAAAATGAAATTAGCAAGAGTAAAAATGTATTTAGCTTGTATAATAGTTATCTTGAATTTTGGTTGAGTTCTACATTATATACCCTGTTTGAGATCACAGTAATCTTTACAACAAACATCAACTTTTGAGCACAACTTAAATGAGTTAAAGCCTGGCTTACTTTGGAGTCATTTAACATGTAGCAGAGTGAGGCAGAGCCTTATCTCAGGTAAGGCAGGGCTCTTCACAAGTCTTAAGTAAAATGTTCTAATCCTAAAACTAATTTTTGCCCCTTTTGCCATGACCAGCATGACCAAATTTTCAAGTTCAGTGAGGTCAAAGGAGTATTAGAAAATAAAGGTTTATAAACACAGATTTTGAAGATTAAGCTGAGATCAGATGGAGCTCTGTTCTCTGATGGAATGCAGATCTGAAGAGTTATTTAGCAACATTATACATGTCTTATTATTAGGTTAAAGACTATGTAAGCATTATTCTTTGTTTTCAGAGAGTTACAGAGACTAGAACATCTACATAACTTTTTCCCACAACTGCAAAGTGCAATGTTAGGAACTCCGTGTAGCTCTCAAAGAAGTCCACTGTCCAAAGTTACTGTAAGGTGGGCAGGAACTAGAGAAGGGAACTGATGAACACTGGTTATCTATCAAAACAATGTCTTTCTGCCCAAGAGCTGTGTGCCTGAGATCAATGTAAGAGCTGATAGAACTCCTGTACAGAGCCTCCCAGGGAGGCTACTGCCACAGCAGTTAGGCATCTTTGCTCCTAAACAGGAACACTCCCAGGCACCAGGCATGCTACAGTCATGAAGTCAGGGACCCCAATCTCAGTCATTGTTGTCCCATTTTTGCTATTGTGCATTATAGTCTTTCTTAAATGTCATTTTAAGAAGTTTACATATATTGATTTCTGAGTCCATATGAACATTAGTTAACACAGTCTAACATTATATCCGAACAGGGAATCAAAGAAAGGCTGAGAGAGCTATTAACTTTTCTTTGTGTAGCAAAATGCTTTCACCTTCTACAATATGAACCTTTAAACAAATCAGGCTGTCACTAACTTTTAGATATACATTTACATTTAAATTTTTATCTCAGTGAAATAAGTAACCAATTTTACATATACCTTACTGAGATATGTCCCATAATAGAACATTAATGATAGAAATAAATCCCCAATAAAATGTACTCTTTAAGTTTAATATTACCAGTACAGACAAGTTTATTCTGGAGAATAGCAGTTTGACAAATTTCCTGCTTAAAAACTTGTATACCTGGAAAATATGAATACATTTAATATACAAGGAGTGACCATTTTACAATTACCTTGACATTTTAATCTTACTAAATTCAGTTTTAAAGAAAAATTTAGACTCTGTAACCTAGTACAATACTCTAACAGTTGTTAACCATAATTGTATAAACCCCAATTTTTAAGACTATTATTTAAAGAATAAAACTTAATAGACACAAAGTTAAGAGTAAATTAGTGTTCTAAGTAAATCCTTGTTAATTTGACCAGGTCATTTAACCAATATATGATTAAACTTTGGCTTATATCAGAACATCAGGATTCACCTTACGAAAAACCTGAAATAAGCTTGAGACTGTCTCACCATACATCACAGACCAACTTAGTTTCACACAGACTTGTTGAAACTGGCCCTTTACTTACACACCCAGGACTTCTCTAGCACGTACTTAGACCCTCATGTATTTCATCACACAGGCACTTTCCTCTACCCATAAACATTTTCTTTTCCTTTTTATTAAATATATTTTCAAACCCAGACCTTTTAATTTTTCTCTTTCCATCTGTTGACCCCATTTTTGTCACAGTCTGAACAACTCTTATGAAATTTTTTGAATTTAGACCAAATACTCCGATTTAACAAGATAAAAGACTTTGTGGTTTATAGTACTCTAACTGAAACACAGTGAAAGGGGAGATGTTAGCTCTAAATCCAAATCTAAGAGCTCCTTGGAGCTTTGCAGAACTGGAGGGGGAGCAGGGGGAAGTGGTAAGGGAGCAGATGGAACGCTCACCCTCCGAGTTGAGGTTTTATCTGTTAGACCATAACTCTTAATAACCTTGGTTTTAGTAATGACACAAAGCAATTTTAAACCCTTTTTAATTTACCACCAACCTATGAAAACACCAATAATGTTTAAGTATGTTACCCCATGTA
This sequence comes from Sciurus carolinensis, assembly GCF_902686445.1. Lineage (NCBI taxonomy): Eukaryota > Metazoa > Chordata > Mammalia > Rodentia > Sciuridae > Sciurus > Sciurus carolinensis. The sequence goes on along the minus strand of NW_025920264.1, from coordinate 2,310 downwards.
ATTTAAGGAGTTAAAAGTACTTGATGTTATTTAACAATGAGCATTTTAACTTTGCAAATTAATCAGATGTCACCAACAAACACATTTGAGTAATCCCATACATGTTAAGTCTAATTCACTTATTCTGTAAAAACCAAGATATCAGACAAGTGTCCTGAACAGTGTTTTGCCGTCTCTTTCCTGTTGAAGAAAAGTCCTAGAAACAATTGATATTAGACATTGTTTAACATCACATTCCATTATTTGACCACCTAGAGACTTGCGAGTTATTTCTAAAGACAGTTTACTATTATTAGTTACCCAATTTAAGTCGAACCCTTTTAAATCACGTGATAAAAGTATTTGGATCCATTTTTAATTTTAATTTTAGGAGCGCTCAGTTTTGATACAGACAAAACATGACATTAGCACGACATACAAATAATACAAAATCAAAGGCCTTGCAACTTATAGGTGAATCTCCATTGCAATGTAACAGATTTCAAAAACTCTAAGTTGAATAAAAATAGAACTGATCAAAAAGAAAAAAATCATTAACCTAGGTATGCAGGATCAAAATTATGAGCTCAAAAATACAGCATTAGAGAAAAACAAAACAAAACAAGAATCCTAGAGAATGAGTTAGTTCTGTGTAGCAGCCCAGAAGTTTAAAACGGACACCTTTTTTTTTCTTTTTTTCTTATCTTCAGGTTACCCCCCTTTCCCGCTGAGACTGCTGCAGTTTACATTCCAATGCAGGCTTCAGCAAGGCCAGGCAGGGGGGAGGGAGGATCACCCAGGACTTTTTAACCCTTTTTCTTCCTGGTTGAGAAATCAGGTTAGGTTTGAATGCAGAAAATCACAAAACATTATGTCTTACTACTTTTGAGGAATGGAGCTGCTGAGCTCTCTGCCTAGGGGGATTGGAGTAAACAAATCTCTCAGGAACAAGGAGAAGGACTGTAAAGTACCCTGCAATGAGTATCCCTAAGCCTAAGATCGGATTAACACATGAAGAATTTAATAGAAGGCAAGAGTAAAGACCATATAGTACAATACACAAACAGACAGACACATAGCGTGCTAAATGAAAAATTGGCTAGCTGGTACTTTGTCAACAAAAACAAACAATTTCCGATCCTGTCAAAGAGTTTTCCAGATGCAACACAATGCCCAAATGGGACAAAGAGTTAACCAGATGCGACAAGTTGCCTGAATGCAGCACAGAAGCTGCCCAGATGCAACGCAAAAGCTGCCCAGATGTGAGAGTCACCCAAATGCGAACAGAGTCGCCCAGATGCAGTGCAAAAGCTTACCAGATGCAGCACAAAGCTGCCAGATGTGAGTCACCCAAATGCGACAGAGTCGCCCAGATGCAGCGCAAAAGCTGCCCAGATGCAGCGCTAAAGCTTCCCAGATGTGAGAGTCACCCAAATGTGACAGAGTCTCCCAGATGCAGCGCAAAAGCTGCCCAGATGCAGCACAAAAGCTGCCCAGATGCAGCGCAAAAGATTCCCAGATGTGACAGAGTCACTAGATGCGACAAGGTCACCCGAATGCAGCACAAAAGCTGTCCAGATGTGACGGAGTCACTAGATGCAACAAGATCGCCCGACGGGTCGAGGGGACGTCTCCTGAGACCCTGCTGGGGTCCTATAGCGCGTCCGCCAGGACTATGCCAGCCCAGAACCAGAACCTGCAGGCAATCCAGACCAGAAAACACATGGCAATGCCTTACTCACCGGCCGAAGGTGTCACTTATGACTCTATGATCAGGTGTCTGGGTGGGCTTGGGGCATCCTGGACGAGCCCCCATATGTTGTGCCCAAAGGCTCGAGACCCCACAAAGACCACCAGAGACCACGATCAATGCAAGCAACAAAGAGTCATTTATTAGCAAGCTCGAGCCTGGTCCTCTGCATCCTTAACCGGTGACGCTAAGAGAGAGGCCCCCAGCCCTCGTTAGCAGGGTTTTTATAATGAAAGGCAAGCAGTTTTACAGTGTTCTTTTAATTGGTTAACATTTGAACAGCTAAACATTAGTCCTCCTCTGGTTGGGTCCGGCCAGTCTATTTGATTTTCATTGGGTCCTGCCAGAACTGAACAGTCCTAGTGGAAGAAGGGAGGAGGGAAGGGGTGAACTATGCAGGAGATGAGTCGGGGCTAAGCCCCGCTCCCATCCTTGATGGATAAGGTCTCCAGGCAACCGCACATTCCTCGGACAAATATCTCTTAACAACCTTGGTAAGCACAGGGGCCCAGCAGTCCTGTTTGTCCCTGAGGCAGTTAGCAGCACAGATACCACCCTGCTTTCAACAGTGGGGTAAACTG
>NW_025920263.1:335105-360501 GCF_902686445.1 Sciurus carolinensis | reverse complement strand
TCCAAAATAACACACCTTTGTTATTAAAACTGGGTGACCTTCTGGACAATGTGAAACAATAAACAACAAAAGGTTAGTGGTTGCTAGGTATTCAGGGGAATAGAAGAGAATGAAGAGGTATAGAATGGGGACTTTGGGGATGCTGAGCCTATTTTGAAATATACTGTAATGGTGGATATTCAAGACTGGTTTTCTCAGTCCTTATGCAGCTGTACAACTAGTTTAGAATGCTGTACCAACACTGGAAAGATTGCATTGGTTTGGGAATTTTAACAAATGCACCACAGTGATGCAGGATGTAAATAACTGGAGACATGGAGTCTTGGCACTTCTCAGTTTTACCATAAGGAATGACCAGGTCTCACCAACTGAACATGATGCTAGTGCACTGACAATTAATGACCCACAACCACTCTGTATTTTCCTTAGTATATATTCCTTTGACATTTAGGTGGTCCTTTTGTACCAGTAGATCCATCAAATCCATTCTTAAAATTTTCAATCCCTTCATGGGGAACAATGAGCAAATGGAGGAAAACCAGGACATAAGCACTCAAGGAAGCTGACACCCACTCATTCACTATAAACTCTATTGAGCTTTCTGTTCCATAACTAGAGATTCCTCGGATACTAAGAAAAATTTGCTACAATGGAATTCATGTTTGAGGAGAAAATTACTAGTGATGGGATTTTTGATGGCCCACCTCACTACCCATAAGTTATTCATTAAATTTTTCCGGCTAGAAATTCAGCAAGACATTTCATGTACTGTGTGGTGCACATTGTAGGACAAATAAAGTGTGGCTTATATTATTGTGAAACACAGAGTTCTCAGTTATAGGAGTAGAAGATATTTGCAAGAAAGAGTTAACAGGAAAGACATTCTCTTCTGCTGTCAGTAAGGTGGGAAGGAGACAGTCCCAGTTGAAAGATGTCCCAAGTTGTCCCACATTCTGCTTATGGCTAAGGCAGAATATACACTACCTGGAGAAATTATCTCCATGCTTAAGTGTGGTCTATCTAGGTTCATCAGGGATCCTATCTTTAAAAATGAGAAGAGATCCACTGTCAGGGGCGGGATCTGAGTGCCCCAGAGCCACACCGTGGCCTGATCTCTAAGATGGCACCTGGCAGCTTGCCAGACATAGCTGCACTCATATACAAGTTTTAGGAAGTAACTCTGGTTGGCTGTTGTACATGAGGCAATCCTGGTATCTGCCTGGAGACTGTTCCTTGATAGGCTGACTTTCCTGGTAGTCTATGTCTGATAGGCTGATGTTCTCAATATAAGTCTGAGACTTGTGGAATAAAGCTTTCTGGTTCCTGTGATCAAGAAGAGCATACGCGTTGTGTTGTGATTGTCCCCACGGGTGGTGGGTGATCATAAGTGGTGCCGAAACCTGGGAACTCGAGTTACAAAGAAGGAACTGATCAGGTAAATACAGGGAAAGTAAAGTACAGTCTGACCAGGTTAAAGTTCGTGGGATAAGCTACGAGTTAAAGTTCGCGGGAAAAGCGACGAGTTAAAGTTTGCGGGAAAAGCGATGGAGTTAAAGTTCGTGGGAAAAGCGACAGAGTTAAAGTTCGCGGGATAAGTGACGGAGTTAAAGTTTGCAGGTTAAGCAACGGAGATTGAGTGTTTGTAAGTGCTTTCGCTTTTGTTTTGCTAGTTAAAGTTCTTTGCATTCTGTTAGTTTAATAGAGAAATATGGGCACTGAAATGTCACGAATGCGCATGGAAGGTCCCTTAAAGGATTTGCTCCGGGCCAATAGAATTCCTCTTGAAACTAAAACAGCCCGAACCAAATGCAGAGAGGCCATAAAAAAAGGGGAAGAGGCTTTGGAGAAAATAAAAGAGGAAAGGTCTAAAGCATTAGAAAGGGCATTAATAAGATCAGAGAAAGACAAGGAAAATGAAACTGGGTGTGAGGATAGTTCAGATGAAGAGGAGGATTTACTATGTAAAACAAAAAATCTTGCTATTACAGGATCTACTAAAGAAAAGATGGGGCAAACACACACCACACATGGTGACCCTGCGCTCTCAGCTCTTAGACTCATGCTGAAGAGTAGCCTTGAGTGGTCTGATACACAGGCAGAAAAAGCCTGGGACACCTTTAAGAGGAAAATCAGTTTAGGGGAGGGTCCCCCATTAGGAGTCTGCCCTACGTTATCTGCCCTTAAGGCCTGCTTCTCTCCAGGACCTCCCAAAGGGGGCTCCAAGTTTCTCCCCACAGAGCCGCTGCCTAAAGAACCGCCAGCTCCTCCCATTGCATCTCCTTCCAGAAACTTGCCACATAGTAAACAACATTGGGAGACCTTTAATGAGGAGCCCAATCCATCTCAATCTGCTCCTCCCAAGGTTGAGGAACCACGAGGGCAGCCAGCCTCTACACATAGGGAGGGCTCACTACCACCCCGGGGAGGCTCATTGCTGCCATCTTGTATTCTGGGGCCACATCAGACTCCAATGAAAGCCCTTGCCCTCCTCCTTCTGGATGGTGGGAAATCTTCCTGGTGGCCATTTTATGATACTGGGCATGAACTCACAGACTCTAACCTCCCCCCTCCCTGTATGGCCTTCCTGGTAAATGGTAAAATGTTAGTTTGGGAAGGAATGACTACCGATCACAAAGTGGCCTGTGCAGGGATGAAAGATTGCTCCATGGGAAGGTGGATTGTGGCTACCAAAGATATTGGCACACAGCATCCATGAGCGAGTGGGCAAATGGAAAGGGATTCCTTATCTTCAAGTCTCTTCTTTCTTGTTCTTCTATGCTCTTCCTGCAAACTTGAACGACTCCTTCTTCTCCCCCTCTTAATTCCTTCTCCTCCTCCAACTTCACCCCACCCAGCCCACCTAGTCCTCCTGCCATGAGGTCCCACATATGCCGGTGTGGAGGGAGTAACCAGCCCAACCATCAGTGACATGTCCTAGTAAGGAGTATGATATAATAGCCCCAGTCCCCACAAATATTGGGAGATAATTGTTTCACAATTTTCTGCATCCAAACCTGAATTGATTACTAACCAGGATTAAGGGTTAAAATGCCCTAGTCATCAAGATTCTGCTGGAACATTTTATCCCCTTTCAGATCCAAATCTCAGTCAAGGCTTACATTGAAATGTAAATAAAGAAAGCCTGAAGGCTCAGTAGGAGACCAGTCTCAAACCTAAAGAAAAAAAAAAAAAAAGAGCAAAAAGAGTCTTACCTGAACTCCAGCAAAAGTAAATTTTATGGTGCTTTACTAAAGTAATTAACAGCCGTATCATGTTTCCAGGACTCTTGCTTTTTTTTTTTTTTGAATTCTACATATTTTTTGAGATCATGAGTTTTTGTTCAGTTCTACTTTTTTTTATTCAACTAGAGTTTTTGAACATCTGTTACATTGCAATGGAGATTCACCTGAAAAGTTTCAAGGCCTTTGATTTTGTGCTATGTGTATGTCATGCTGTCTGATGTCATGTTTTGTGTGTATCAAAACTGAGTGCTCCTAAAATTAAAATTTAAAAATGGATCCAAATACTTTTAATTCACATGATTTAAAAAGGTTCAATTTAAATTGGGTAAACTAATAGAAGTAAAATGTCTTGAAAATAACTCGCAAGTCTCTAGGTGGTCAAACTAATAAAATGTTGATGTTTATATAATGTCTAACATCAATTTTTCTAGGATTTTTCTTCAATAGGAAAGAGATGGTAAATACTGTTCAGGACACTTGTCTGATATCTTGGTTTTTAAAAAATAAGTGAATTAGAGTTGACATGCATGGAATTTCTCAAATGTGTTTGTAGAAAAAATTGTTTTGTGTCATTACTGAACTAAAAACAAGGTTACTAAGAGTTATGTCCTAATAGGTATAATTCTAACGTGCACATCTCACCCTCAAAAATACTCTTTATAAACAAAAAGGGGGAATAGGGGAGACCTTCAGGTCCCCTAAAGATAAACTTTCTCTTTGCCTCTTTATTTTAAATTTTTTAACTCTGGATAATGAGGGTTGCTCTGCCGCTGAGAGACATGGCAATCATAAACAACATGATAGGTAAAATGGAAGGATGTTCTTACAACACAATGGAACGGCCCAGATCTGGTGCTTTACTGTAGCTGCGGCTCAGTTTGTGTGTTTCCACAGGATAAAACATCACCTATCTGGATTCCTGAGTGACTAACTCGACCAGTGCCAATGCTACCAACAAGTAACTCAGACCAACAAAATGAAGATGCTGAACATACTTCTGATGAACATGATGCTCGTAGCCTTTCCCCCCTTGAACTAACTTACAACCTCTTTTTAGTCTCTTAGAAGGAACAGTTCAATTATATACCTTTCCACCTACCCCAGTTTGTGTGTTTCCCCCTTTTTATGATTCTGCTAACTAAAGAAACAACTACTTCTCTCAATTGTACTTCAGATTTGTGCTATCTCTCAATGTTGGAATGCCTCTAGGTTCCCGCTGGCAGTCTTAATGTGTGCTCCTACCTTCCTACCAGTCCCAGTCTCTGTTACAGATCCGGAATTGCCAGTGTTACTATCAAGAAACAGGAGAGATTTTGGCATCCAAGCGGCCGTGGTCGCCACGGTAGCAGTCTCTGCAGCGGCAGCCGCAACCGCAGCAGCAGCATTGACACAACCATACAGACAGCAACAACAATCATGTGGTCGAAAATACAGCTGCAGCCTTACAGACTAAAGAGACCCTAAACCAACATCTAACAGCAGGCATACTCCTTGTAAATCAAAGAGGGGACTTACTACAAGAACAAGTGGATATCTTGCAAGAATTTTTGGGACTGGGATGTATTTATCCTTTAAGAGCAGTGTGTGTCACCCCTATTGCTTATAATAACCTTAGCTCTGTGGTTATGTTATCTAAAAATCTCTCTGTCTACCTTACTGGTAATTGGTCATCTATGTTTGATAATTTAACCAGTCAGCCTTGAGCTGAAATACTCAGAGTCAATGCCACCAGGGTTCAAGTTGCATCGGTATCCGAGATGTTCTCTTTGTTATCTAAAGCCCTGGGATTGACAAAACAGTGGGCTGGAACAGTAGCTGTTCTGATTATTATCTGCTTAGGGATAGCCTATGTTATACGCAGCCAAATCAGTTCGCCAAGATGCCCGATGTCATCACGGGCTATAGTACAGACTTTGACAGCCATTGAGACAGGCACATCCCCCCAAGTACGGCTGAGCATGCTGGACCAGTAGTCAAAGACGGGTAAGATCCATGGAAATGCATACCAACCTAAGACAGGGTTCTGTCACCTGGAGGTCAGAATTCCAATGACGCATAAGGATGTAATTTGCCATGGACAACCTAAGACAGGCATGGTCCCAAGTCATTTTTTCTTTATTTAAAGAATAAGGGGGAGATGTCAGGGGCGGGCTCTGAGCACCCCAGAGCCACACCGTGGCCTGATCTCTAAGATGGCACCTGGCAGCTTGCCAGACATAGCTGCACTCATATACAAGTTTTAGGAAGTAACTCTGGTTGGCTGTTGTACATGAGGCAATCCTGGTATCTGCCTGGAGACTGTTCCTTGATAGGCTGACTTTCCTGGTAGTCTACTGTCTGATAGGCTGATGTTCTCAATATAAGTCTGAGACTTGTGGAATAAAGCTTTTTGGTTCCTGTGATCAAGAAGAGCATACGCGTTGTGTTGTGATTGTCCCCGTGGGCGGTGGGCGATCATAATCCACTCCATTTTCAAGCATGACTTGAGTGAGAGGTGGTGGAGGAGAATAACATGGGGACTAGTGGAGAAACCAGTGATTGATGGAAATAAGGAACACTGCAATGACCAAAGGATCCTGAGAAAGGCTGAAAATAATGTAGTCCAACACCCTGAGTCACAGATGATTTAAACATACCACTTCAAAAGGCTTTCATGATGTTTTAGATGTTTTATCTTACCTGAATTGAATGCACTAAAATTGGCATAGGTCATTTATATGTATGAACATGGACATCACAGAACAGAACTGAGGGTTGTGTGCTAATGAATAATGTGGCCCATAAAATACAAGGACAGGTGGGTGTTTGATGATTACTTTTCTATCACTTTTTCCAATTTTATGTTGGAAGCACAATCAAATATGATAAATATGTGAATAAAGAAATATTCCAGTTGACTTGATCAATATTTTGGAAAATGTCAAACATCTGTAATGCTCTGTACATATCATAATTTTAAAAATCTACATTTCCCAACATCATAACATAATATCTTACACAGCTCTAAATTTTAAGTGGTATCTCCTGTTTATGAATTTTTAACATGTATAATTTTTCTTTGTATAGAACAACATGGTCCAAAGAAACAAAAGTAATTAATCCTTACACCCATAATTTCCAGGCAATTGTTTTTGAATGTGACAGAAAATATTTTATCATTTATATTATTATATTTATAAAGTATAAATTAAATTCTGCTCTTTACAAAGAGAAATCAAAAAATTGAATTGTTATTGGTGATTGAACCCAAAGGCACCTAACCACTGAAGCACATCCCCATCCACTTTTATTTATCATATATATATATATATATATATATATATATATATATAGAGAGAGAGAGAGAGAGAGAGAGAGAGAGAGAGAGACAGATCGAGAGATCATCTTCTACAAGAAGGCAATAAACACAGTCTGGTAGTGAGTGTAATAACACTCCCTTTTATAGCTGGGGAATAATTCCATACATAAAATTACGATTTTTATGAAGAAAAAAATATGCTGCTTGCAAAGCAATTACTGAAGTTCTTCTAATTTCTAAAACTTCCAGGTGATACAAGATGGCAGACTAGAGGGTGACTGCACCCCCAGTTGCTCCAGAACCCAGGAGTTAAGAAGGGGAGGCATTGAGAGACTCAGACTGAAATAGAGCCAGGGGTGAGTCTGCCCACTGGGTAAAGCTCGGCCCGGGTGGCAGGCCCAGAGAGAGGTGGCTTATCGGAGCTGGGCAGGGCAACTAGAGTCTTCCACAGGCAGTCCTGCGCACTCTGGCGGTGGGCCCCACCCACACAGCCAGCTTCTCCAGGTTCCCAGAGCGGGCCCACTAGTGAGAGCCTTTCTGACCAGAAAAAGCTCCAAGTCCTGGAGCCAGTGCAGCACAGCGTACTCTGGCACACAAGCAGCTTCAGGGACCAGGATAGGGCAGCCAGCGACTTCCTCAAGTAGCCTGGACCACTGCGGTGGGAGGTGCCTTTCAAGGCTAGCATCTTGGAGCAGACCGCCCAGTGAGAGGCTTTCTACATAGAACCAGCCACAAGCCCCCGAACCAACGGGGAGCTTCGATCTGCAAGCAGCCTCTGGGATCAGGGCAGGGCAGCCAGAGACTTCTTCAGGCGGTTCTGCCCACTGCGGCCGCAGGCTCTCTTCATGGGGAGATCCAATATGGTGGCCTAAAGGGTGACTGCACCCCCAGTTGCTTCAGAACCCAGGAATTAAGAAGGGGAGGCATTGAGAGACTCGGACTGAAATAGAGCCACAGGTGAGTCTGCCCACTGGGTAAAGCTCGGCCCGGGTGGCAGGCCCAGATAGAAGTGGCTTATCGGAGCCGGGCAGGGCAGCTAGAGTCTTCCCAAGGTAGCCTTCCACACTCCAGCAGTGGGCTCCTCCCACACGGCCAGCTGCACGGTGCAGGCCCACAGTGAGAGACTTTCCACACAGAGCCAGCTCCAAACTGTGGAACCACTAGGGGGATAGGGGCAGTTTTCTTCGGATGCACTGCATTATCAGATTTCTCCAAGACATCAGACTACTGAAGGCTGGGAGGTGATACACTGGAAATCTACCGGGACACTATAAGCCAATAGCAGAAAACTGCAATATCTCAGGGTCCCACTGACAGCTGACCAATATGAGAAAACAAGGGAAGAAAATGTCCCAAACAAACCTAGATACTACATCAATAAAACCCAATGACAGCACAGCAGAAGAAATGTCAGAAAGGGAGTTCAGAATGTACGTAATTAAAACGATCAGGGAAGCTAATGAGGAGATGAAAGAGCAAATGCAGGCATTGAAGGAGGAGATGAAAGAGCAAATGCAGGCATTAAATGATCGCACCAATCAACAGTTAAAAGACCAAATACTGGAAGCAAGAGATCATTTCAATAAAGAGTTAGAGATACTGAAAAAAAAAAAAAAACTGAAATACTTGAAATGAAGGAAACAATAAACCAAGTTAAAAACTCCATAGAAAGCATAGCCAATAGGATAGAACACCTGGAAGACAGAACCTCAGACATTGAAGAAAAATTATTTAATCTTGAAAACAAAGTTGGCCAAACAGAAAAGATGGTAAGAAATCATGAACAGAATCTACAAGAATTATGGGATATCATGAAAAGGCCAAATTTAAGAATTATTGGGATTGAGGAAGGCTTAGACAAACAAACCAAAGGAATGAACAATCTATTCAATGAAATAATATCAGAAAATTTCCCAAATCTGAAGAATGAAATGGAAAACCAAGTACGAGAGGCTTATAGAACTCCAAACATACAAAATTACAACAGACCCACACCAAGGCACATTATTATGAAAATAACTAACATACAAAATAAAGACAGAATTTTAAAGGCCGCGAGAGAAAAGAATCAAATTACATTCAGAGGGAAACCAATAAGAATATCAGCAGACTTTTCAATCCAGACCCTAAAAGCTAGAAGGGCTGGAACAACATATACCAAGCCCTGAAAGAAAACGGATGCCAACCAAGAATCTTATACCGAGCAAAACTTACCTTCAAATTTGATGATGAAATAAGATCCTTCCATGATAAACAAAAGCTTAATGAATTTACAAAAAGAAAGCCAGCATTACAGAACATTCTCAGCAAAATATTCCATGAGGAAGAGATGAAAGAAAACGATGCAAATCAGCAACAGGAGGCACTAGCCTAAAGGAATAGCCAAATAAAGGAGAAACCAAATCATGTCAAAAACAAATATGAGTCAATTGACTGGGAATACAAATCATATCACAATAATAATCCTGAATGTTAATGGCCTGAATTCATCAATCAAAAGACACAGACTGGCAGATTGGATTAAAAAGAAAAATCCAACAATATGCTGCCTGCAAGAGACTCATCTCATAGGAAGAAACACCCATAGACTAAAGGTGAAAGGATGGGGAAAAACATACCATGCACACAGACACAGCCAAAAAGCTGGAGTATCCATCCTCATTTCAGATAATGTGCACTTCAAACCAAAACTAGTCAGAAGGGATAAAGAAGGACATTATATGCTGCTTAAGGGAAGCATAAATCAGCAAGACATAACAATCATAAATATCTATGCCCCGAACATTGGCTCATCCACATACGTCAAACAAATGCTTCTCAATTCCAGAAACCAAATAGACCTCAACACAATAATACTAAGCAATTTTAAAACACCTCCCTCACTACTGGAAAGATCGTCCAAACAAAATTTGAATAAAGAAACTATAGATCTCAACAACAAATTCAACAATTTAGACTTAACAGACATATATAGAATATACCATCCAACAAAGAAAAAATACACTTTCTTCTCAGCAGCACATGGATCCTTCTCTAAAATAGACCATATTTTATGCCACAAAGCTACTGTTAGCAAATACAAGAAGATAGAGATACTACCTTGTACTCCATCAGTTCATAATGGATTGAAATTAGAAATAAATGACAGAATAAAAAACAGAAACTTCTCCAATACCTGGAGATTAAATAATACACTATTATATGATGAATGGATAACAGAAGACATCAGCAGGGAAATAAAAAAATTCTTAGAAGTAAATGAGAACAAAGACACATCATATCAAAATCTCTGGGACACTACGAAAGCAGTACTTAGAGGAAGATTTATTTCATGGGGCGCATTCAAAAAAAGAAGTAGAAATCAACAAATAAATGACTTAACACTACAGCTCAAAGCGCTAGAAAAAGAAGAGCAGACCAATACCAAAAGTAGTAGAAGAGAGGAAATAGTTAAAATCAGAGCCGAAATCAACAAAATTGAAACAAAAGAAACAATTGGAAAAATCAACAAAATAAATAGTTGGTTCTTTGAAAAAATAAATAAAATTGATAAACCCTTAGCCACACTAACACAGAGAAAGAGGGAGAAAACTCAAATTACTAAAATTCGGAATGAACAAGGAAACATCACAACAGATACGAGTGAAATACAAAACATAATTAGAAGCATTTTCGAAAATCTATACTCCAACAAAACAGAAAACCTCGAAGACATCAACAAATTTCTAGAGACATATGAATTACCTAAACTGAACGAGGAGGACATACACAACTTAAATAAACCAATTTCAAGCAATGAAATATAAGAGGTCATCAAAAGCCTACCAACAAAGAAAAGTCCAGGACCAGATGGGTTCTCAGCCGAGTTCTACAAAACCTTTAAAGAAGAGCTCATTCCAATACTCCTCAAACTATTCCATGAAATAGAAGAGGAGGGAACCCTCCCAAACTCGTTCTATGAAGCCAATATCACCCTGAACCTAAACCAGACAGAGACACATCGAGGAAAGAAAATTTCAGACCAATATCCTTAATGAACATCGATGCAAAAATTCTCAACAAAATTTTACCAAATTGCATACAAATATATATTAAAAAGAGAGTGCACCATGATCAAGTGGGTTTCATCCCAGGGATGCAAGGTTGGTTCAACATTCGGAAATCAATAAATGTCATTCACCATATCAACAGACTTAAAGTCAAGAATCACATGATTATTTCAATAGATGCAGAAAAAGCATTCGATAAAATACAGCATCCCTTCATGCTCAAAACACTAGAAAAAATTGGGGTAGAGGGAGCATTCCTTAACATTATGAAGGCCATCTTGCTAAGCCCATGGCTAATATTATTCTAAATGGTGAAAAACTGAAAGCGTTCCCCCTAAAAACTTGAACAAGGCAGGGATGCCCTCTTTCACCACTTCTATTCAACATCGTCCTTGAGACTCTAGCCAGAGCAATCAGACAAACCAAAGAAATTAAAGGGATACGAATTGGAAAAGAAGAACTCAAACTATCCCTGTTCACTGATGACATGATTATATATTTAGAGGAACCTGGAAATTCCACCAGAAAACTTTTAGAACTCATAAGTGAATTCAGTAAAGTAGCAGTTTACAAGATCAATGCTCATAAATCCAATGCATTTTTATACATAAGTGATGAATCTTCAGAAAGAGAAATTAGGAAAACTACCGCATTTGCAATAGCATTGAAAAAAATAAAATACTTGGGAATCAATCTAACAAAAGAGGTGAAAGACCTCTACAATTAGAACTACAGAACACTAGAGAAAGAAATTAAAGGAAACCTTAGAAGATGGAAAGATCTCCCATGTTCCTGAATAGGCAGAATTAATATTGTCAAAATAGCCACTTTACTACCTAAAGTGCTATACAGATTCAATGCAATTCCAATTAAAATCCCAATGATGTACCTTGCAGAAATAGAGCAAGCAATTTTGAAATTCATCTGGAAGAATAAAAAACCTAGAATAGCTAAAGCAATCCTCAGTAGCAAGAGCGAAGCAGGGGGTATTGCAATACCAGATCTTCAACTCTACTACAAAGCAATAGTAACAAAAATGGCGTGGTGTTGGTACCAAAATAGACAGGTAGATCAATGGTACAGAATAGAGGACATGGACACAAACCCAAATAAATACAATTTTCTCATACTAGACAAAGGTTCCAAAAATATGCAATGGAGAAAAGATAGCCTCTTCAACAAATGGTGCTGGGAAAACTGGATAACCATATGCAATGGAATGAAATTAACCCCCTATCTCTCACCCTACACAAAACTCAACTCAAAATGGATCAAGGACCTTGGAATCAGACCAGAGACCCTGCATCTTATAGAAGAAAAAGTAGGTCAGACTTCCTTAACAGGACTCCCATAGCACAAGAAATAAAAGCAAGAATCAACAACTGGCATAGATCCAAACTAAAAAGCTTTCTCTCAGCAAAGGAAACTATCAGCAATGTGAAGAGAGAGCCTACAGAGTGGGAGAATATCTTTGCCAACCATACCTCAGATTGAGCGCTAATTTCCAGAATCTATAAAGAACTCAAAAAACTCTACATGAAGAATACAAATAATCCAATCAACAGATGGGCTAAGGAAATGACAGACACTTCACAGAAGAAGATGTACAAGTAATCAACAGATATATGAAAAAATGTTCAACATCCCTAGTAATAAGAGAAATGCAAATCAAAACTACCCTAAGATTTCATCTCACCCCAATTAGAATGGCAATTATCAAGAATACAAGCAACAATAGGTGTTGGCGAGGATGTGGTGAAAAAGGAACACTCATACATTGCTGGTGGGGTTGCAAATTAGTGCAGCCACTCTGGAAAGCAGTGTGGAGATTCCTCAGAAAGCTTGGAATGGAAACACCATTTGACCCAGCTATCCCACTCCTTGGCCTATACCCAAAGGACTTAAAATCAGCATACTACAGAGATACAGCCACATCAATGTTCATTGCTGCTCAATTCACCATAGCCAGATTGTGGAACCAACCTAGATGCCCTTCAGTTGATGAATGGATGAAGAAACTGTGGCATATATATACAATGAAATATTACTCCGCAATGAAGAATGATAAAATTATGGCATTTGTAGGCAAATGGATGAAATTGGAGAATATCATGCTAAGTGAGATAAGCCAATCTCAAAAAACTAAAGGACGAATGATCTCGATGATAAGCGGATGAGGACATATAATGGGGGGTGGGAGGGGTTAGCATTAGGTTTAGGGTTAGGTTTAGGGTTAGAGATAAGGAGAGCGGTAAGAATGAAGGAAAGAAGGACTGTACAGAGGGAAAAGAGGGGTGGGAGGGGTGGGGGGAAGGAAAAAAAATAAACATCATTGCCCTATGTAAACGTATGATTACACAAATGGTATGCCTTGACTCTATGTACAAATAGAGAAACAACATGTATCCCATTTGTATACAAAAATAAATAAATAAATAAATAAAAATAAAACTTCCATTAACCAGGTCAGCAGAAAAGTAGGCAGATACCGGTGAACTCATGAAGAAGTTGTAAGTGCAGTTCAGTCAACATCTAATATCTAATAAGCAGTTATAATTTCTTAAAAGAGAAAACTCCATATAAAGCAGAGATATGTACTGGTGGGGTGAGAAAGGTGTTATTGAAATGTTGGGGAAGAATTGGGAGATGCAATTGGAGAAGTAGTCCAGGGTCAGATCCAGAAGGAGAACTTTATCTCACAGGAAAGGATTGGGGGCAGCTAAGTTTGTTTTAGAATAATTGAGCTGCTGATACTATGCAAGTATGATAACATTAGATAAGATGCCTAAAGGTGTCAGAAGCAAGAATCAAAGACAGGTAGTCCTTGTAGTTAGGTAATCAGGTCATAGTGAGAAGATGGAAGCAAGTTAAGTGTCTGGAAAGGCGAAGGCCTACTCTGGGTGCTTGCAATGTTAATGGATCCAGAGTCCTTCAACCAGAGTCTCCACCCTTACAAAAATAACCTGCTCATGCTACATTTATTACTAAGATAACATGTCCAAGAATTGTTCTTCCCTGCAGAGAGTTGTAGAAGTTGCTAATTAATGCCTCCTGGGCTGCTACTTGCCTGGATTACTCTCCCTTGGCCCTTCCAACCCATCTGCTTCTCAGCATTTCACCATCACACCTGCATCTCCTGGGCCTACACTGGAAGGAGAGGAAAAGGGAAGAGGGCAGGAGAACAAAGAAAATCTGAAATGTATAAAAGTGGCAGTTCTTGGGATATCAGGACACCAACTCCATGTTACTATTGTTTAAATAAAACTTGCTTTCTACACTTCCCTCAGCAAGTTTCTCTAGTGTTCAAACTTTAACATTTCAGGAAGCAGAATTTTTTACTGATAAGTGGGACTTCACCAGTGCTTTTTGTCTATTTAGTGTCTGAATTCTTGGGTCAGAGCAGTGGAATATTAGTCATCAATATAATGGAAGTATGTATCCTTGGTTGCTTTTTTCATTCTTATGTCCTCTCTGCCTAGAAAAAAATTCTGGTAGATAATAGTTTTATTGTAAATAAAAGGGTAATACTTTTCCATATATAAAACTAAATGATAGCACTGTCAAAACCCAAATCATCTACTACACCCATATCAAACTATCTTTTAGACAGGGGCTTGGCAACACACCAATCTGACAGGCATCACTCCTTGTCCTGCTTTACAGATGCAGTGAGTCCCCCAAGTTCACTCATAGCATGGATCAAGGACACCTTCCCCATTTATACATCTCTCACTGTCCAGGCACCAGGAAGCCCCTGTCCATGGGTGAATAAGTTGGATTGTGACATTCAAACCAGACTCCATCAAGTGATGGCCACACCATGTGTTTAGTGTCTGTGGACCTCCAGGTTATATCACCTACACAGCAGACACCAGGTAAGTCTCTGTGAACATGCCTGGGATAATGGTCACTCACTAAAAGCAATGTCTCTGTGGAGATATTCCCCAAGATCCCTCCCAGAAAACCCAGGGACCCTAACCCACCTGAATTAATAGAAAGTCCACAGCATCCTGTGAGAATTAGGACTAAGGAAGACTGGGCCATGACATCTTCTTCCTCCCTCCATTGTCTAAATCTAAAAGTGGAAAAGAGTCTCCAAAAGAAAATTATGAGCTCAATTCCAGGGCAGGGGGAGCTCAAGGTTCCTGCTTTTCTATTTAGCCCATATTGATTTCTGACAGGAGTTCCATAGCTTACAAGCCTCTCTGGGCTTCCTTCACCTGGCACCATACACCATACACCCACCACACCTCTGCTAATCTGCAGGGCTCCTGGATTTTACAATGATCTCACCTGAGAAGCCCTGAGCAGGGTGCACCTCCATATGCTTTCTTGAGGCCCTGTCTATTGAGCTGCTGCTAAGGACTGGGCTTCACAGGCTCCTCTCAGCTGTTCTCTGCTACTTCTATTTGCTGGGCTCCACCCCACCACTTCAGTCAATTTGCTGGGTCACATTGAGCCCCAGGCAACTCTGAGGGATGCTCACTGCCCATCTCTTCAACTCCATTCAATTTTGTGCCTTAGGCCCCACCCAATATTCATGCTCCACTTGGTCTACTCTGCAGCACCACACCCACTCCACTCACTAGCTCCACTGCATTCTGACCACTTGGCTTCTCCTCTTTTGGCCTGTTTAACATACAGGGATTGCAAGTCTCCCCTCCAGCCCTGGAACCTTTGTAGTCTGGTTTGTCACAGTTCCTCCCACATCCACTAGCATCCCAAATGACTCACCTCATGTTTCAGAATCAATGTTGTATTGTGTTAAAAT
This sequence comes from Sciurus carolinensis, assembly GCF_902686445.1. Classification (NCBI taxonomy): domain Eukaryota; kingdom Metazoa; phylum Chordata; class Mammalia; order Rodentia; family Sciuridae; genus Sciurus; species Sciurus carolinensis. The sequence continues at coordinate 345,141 of NW_025920263.1, read as the reverse complement.
GGATATATAGATATATATATATATATATATATATATACACATACATATATATTACTCATATTTTAGATGTAATATTATTTTGTGTTAAGCAGTATAAAAATTTTGTAAAATTGTATTTTAAAAGAAGGCAAAGATCAGCTTCACAAATGAAGCACCACACCTGAGATTTCTCAATAGTCCAGCCTCACCTGAGATAAGACTCTGTCTTTCACCTTACTCCATGTTAGGATGATTTTGGAGTAGGCTAGACTCAAGCCCATTGAAAGTCTTGTTCAAAGGATAAATTTGTATTGTAAAATTACTGTGATCTCAAAATAAACAGGAGATATATAAGTAGATAAGGTTTGACATTATGAATATTATTTTTCTTGGATTATAGAGATTACAGAAAATGAATATGTTCCTACCATTAATTTCATTTTATATTTTTCTTGTTAATTTTAAAACTTTTGCTGGTAAATGTTTTACAGAGGTACCACCTGATAAAACCTCTAATGGAACAAACTGAGATAATATGAGATAATAAGCCATCATCTGTAGGACAGACAGGATATAAGATTAACTTCCAGTGCTAATATTGACTCCCAAATAATGCAAAGTGTAAGTATAATTAAAACCCACAACTCTAAAGATACTAGATTAAAACCTAATAGTCCATTTAAAAACTGGTAAAACAAAAACTTGGAGAATAAAGCCAAGGATGTAAAAGGACCAAGGAAAAAAGCAACCAATATTTGCCCCTTGGCCCCTGAGGTCATCAATATCCAGATAAGGATGGTACCTTTATAAGGGCCCTGCAAATCTAGTGAGTCAACATGTCTGGTGATCAGTGAGATTGAGAGGGTCCTACAGGTTAGGAAGCTAAACAGTGCACATGATAAAAAGAGAAGGGTCACAGGATAGGGAAATGTCCTTGATGCTTCTAGGAGAAGCCACATATTGTCAGTACAATCCTGACCCACTGTGGCAGATGGCATTACTTTTAGAGAAAATCTGAAGGAGTCAAAAGATTTCACACATGTTCCCAAAAGTGATTCTGAGAAGCCACAGCTGATATTTAACAATAGATAAGCACAATGTCAGTTTTGAACAACATCAACTCAAACATCTGGGAGGAGAGTATAGCCAAAGCACAGTTCTACATGAATACTAAAATGAAAAAACAATGCTTTAAAAAAAAAGATTTACACTTGTGACAGATCTAACAAATGTAAGAGCAACTTGGGATTATAAAGGAAGGGTTTTTGTGGGATTGCCTAATATTTAATTATTACAGAAGACTCTGGAGAAAGAAGAGTGTCCTGCATTTCAGAGAATGACTAAAATACTAATTGCTTTTTTATTATTTATAAAAACATAAGACTTTGCTGTCTTTTTCATTGTTGTCCAAGCATGATCCTTGCCCTGTCCAGTCACCGGTCACCTGTCATCATGGACCTCTGTACAACTGTGATGCTCAGTACCTTTAACTGTCCATGACTCACCTGAGGGAAAGCAAGGACTTTGGTTTTCTTACCCCAAACCTCACCCTCTCTCAGCAGGAATCAACATGGAGATGTCCTCACCCATTTTACAAAAGAAATGAAATGTAGAAATGAGAGTGGGTAAATGTAACCATGGTCAACTTTACCATTTTATTATAGCCTTTGCTGCTTATTTTAAAAGGGACACATTTTTCTTTTCTCTTCACTTCCCCCCCCCACTTCAAAATCTGGGGTCAGGAGACAAGATGTTCTTGAAGTACATGTGTGCCAGAGAAAAGAGATATCACCAGAAGATGTAGGAAGTGACTATCTCCCAAATTAAAAAGTGAAATTAAGAAAGCATCAGGGTTCACCTTGGACCCCCTTCCAGCACACACCTGGAGAGAGACTTTGAAAAGCATCTTTAAAGCCCTTCATTTCCCCTGATGGAAAAAAACACAGCCCCTGGAACTGGAGTTCCCTGTGTGTTCTCTTTTGATAGAAAAACAATAAACCTTTTTTTTTCTTTTCTGAAATTGTGTCCTCATTAAATTGGCATGAATTGGTATCAAGAACAAGGACCAAGTTTTTGGTAACAGGATGTGTCCACCTCAAATATGCCTGCAGAGAAGATGAAAATGTAAAGTTCTCCATTGAATAAGGTAATTTATATGTAACAGAAAGCAGTGTGTTCTAGAGGTTCAGTGAGAAGAATCTGATGATGACAACTCAGGTTGTCCTGATGTACAAAATTATTATTTGGAGGAATGACTGTTGCTGAATAAAATTTTCATTTACTTGTTTACTGCACAAACTGGAATTTCACAATGGCTTCTTGTACACTCTGCCAGTGTTTTAACGGCAGTGCTCTACCACTAACCTAGTCCCAGTCCTTGAATTGGCATTGAAATGAGGAATCATACCCATTTATATTTACATAGAAATATTTAAATAAAATGATGGTTGTAGAGATCAAAAAGGGTGAGATAAAAATAGGAAATGTCAGTAAAAATGTTACTGCTTTTGAACACTTCTGTTTTTCTTTCCATAAATACATCATTTGCTTCAACATCCTTGTGAAGGTGAACTAACATGCCAGGGATATTACTTTAGAAAATGCTTTCTAATCCCAGGCATGCATCAGGATCTGAGGAAACACATTTCTGCTTTGCCTCCACATTATCTCTGTCCTTGTGAACCTTAAGTCCTGGATCACTGTTCCCTTGGTCACTCATTTGGCTCTAACAAACATCTTCATGCTCTTCCCCCAAGTAATTTTGGTACCTACAGACTTTTGGGATGCATAGATCTTTCAAATGCAAAGTTCTTGCCTTTGTGCACAAGGTCATTAGGGGATTCTGAGTCCGCACCATCTATGTCCTGAGCGCACTTCGGGTTATAACCATCAGCCACAGTGGCTTCTAGTTGAACAACTTCAAGTTTAATTCCACAAGTTCCATCCTGTCATTAACTGTTTCCTTGTGGATTCTCATGATGTCCACCTATAGCAGTATGGTTTTCTATGTTGTGGCCACAACCATTAAGACCCAGCAAGGTTTCATGTTTGTCAGTGATCACTGTTCCTTTCCACCCATGAGTCACATCCACAGGGGCCTATTCTTTACCATGAAGTTGTTTAAAAATATATTCTTTGTTGGCCTTATACTTCTTTTAGTGGATACATGATAATTCTCTTGTACAGACATAAAGAGTGGGCAATGGCTCCAGGTATTCTTCCAGAAACTCCCCAGAACAAAGGGCCACTAATACCATTTTGTTGCTTATCAGCTATTTTTATTTCCTGTACTGTTCACACTCCATTATGTTGGTTTTCATGAGCCTGACATTTAGATATGACTCCATCCTGGTGTGCATTCTGTGGCCAAAGGCAATGGCAAATCAGTCCTTTGGTGCTGATCAGTGCGGAGCTCAAATAAAATTTAGGCAAACCAAATGCAGGAACAAAGGTCAGTTTATGTCAAAATATCTAAGACAACTTTGCAACTTGTATTAAATATTTACTCTTACAGAATTGTACCTGTGGACACAAAGAACCCCCAAAAGGAATAACCAAGTGGTAGTGAAAACTTAAGAACAAGGGGAAAAGGTAGGAGAAACCTAAGCCTAATAAAAAGAGCTTCAAAATTTGTAGAACCTGCCCGTATTTGAGGAGCAAATGGAGATACCATCAACCATTAGAAAAACTTTAAAGAGGCAGTTAAGACTATTGGAGACAGCTATGCAGAGCAGTGTTATCTGGAGGACAATGTCTAATTGGAGAGCTCAGTGGCAAGAAATAGCTGTTGAAACTGCTTGCAGAAACATAGTGGCAAGGTTCCCCGATAGAAATGTTGAGATGAGAAGGCCAATACACTTCAATAGATGCACAAAATAGGCAGCAAGGAGATAATGCCCTAACAAAAGACAAGAGATAACTATAGTAAAATCTATTACACCTCTTAACTGTTCACTAACCGTGTGCTATCTCTCACAATGCTGGAATGGTTCTTTTGCCACCCGTGCAATTTGATGCACATTTCTATCTTCCTACCAGTCCTAGTTTCTGTTTCAGATATAGAATTGCCAGTGTTATTATCAAGAAACAGGAGAGGCTTTGACATTGCAACAGCCGTGATCACTGCCATCACAGTCCTTGCAGTAGCAGCATTGACACAACCATGACAACAATCATTTGGCTGAGAATACAGCTGCAGCCTTGCAGACCATAGAGACTCTATCAGAGAGTGGACTCATTATAAGAACAAGTGGATACCTTGCAAGAACTTTTGGGACTGGGATGCGTTTATTCCCTGAGAGCTGTTTTGTGTTGCCCGTATTGTAACACTACTGGGATGTATATTGTTTCTGTATTTAATATGGCTATATGGTTTTTCTTCTGTTTATAGATTTGTCAAACAGCGGGCAGGCTTAGGAGCTATGGTGGTACTCCTCTGCCTTGGCCTCCTTCTCTTCATTCGTTTTGGCATGCATCTACAAGCTAGCCAATAGAGAGATCAAATTATCTTTCATCAGGCCATGACCGCCCTAAAGGCCGACAGCCCCCCATTAGTATGGCTCTTGATGCTGGACCGGTAGTCAAAGAGGAGTAATGAAGGAGGTGGCTGTGTACCAACCTAAGACAGGAGCTGCAGCATGCTCTGCAGGCTCTGATGACGGGTAAGGACATACGCTGACCACTCAACCTAAGACAGACATGGTCCCGAGCCTTAGTTTAATAATAAAGAAGGGGGATCTGTCGGGGTTTCCAGGACCCCCAGCCTTGGGCACGGTCAAGATGGCGCCTGACGCTGAGCCAAAAGCGGCCAGCTATACAGTAAACAACCAGTGAATTCCAATGATTGGCTAGTTAACGATGTGATTACAGCATGCCCCCCTCGTGTACCTATTCTATGCCTGCAGCTGTCCGCGGTTTACCTCGTGTGCCCCCCCCTGATTGGTTGAAGTGTATATAAGCCTGGTGGGTGGGAGAGTAAGGGGGCGGAAGAAGCTGAGGGTGGAAGAAGCTGAGGGCGGAAGAAGCTGGGAGTGCGCAGAAGCTGAGAGAAGAAGCTGAGAGAAGAAGCTGAGAGAAGAAGCTGAGAGAAGAAGCTGAGAGAAGAGAAGCTGGGAGTGCGTGGAAGCTGGGAGTAAGAGAAGTGTAGGAGAGGGACTGTGCATAATAAACTTCCAAAGCTTCAGACGTTTGTCGTGTCTCTCTCTGCGGCCAGAGGGAACACGATACACATCAAGTACAACAAAAATGGGTAGTTATTCTTCATGTTTTATGGTATGACAAAATGCATTCTACTGTCATACACAGCTCAAAAGAACAAATATAAAAAATGAAAGAATAAAGAAGTTATATTGGGGTTATTATATAAATGTCAGAAGCCATATCAGGATATATATGAATGTCAGAGGACATAGTGAGGAAACTATGTGAGTGTCAGTGGCAACAGTGAGCACATTATGTCAATATTAGAAGTCAAAGTGAGAATACTTTATGAGTGTCACAGGCTACAATGAAGATACTATGAGAAAATCAGAGTCCCCAGTGAGGGTACTAGTTGAGTACTATTGATACTGTGAACTGGGTATTACATGAGTTTCAGAGGCCAAAATGAAAGTATTATGTAAGTGTGAGAGGTCACATTGTATATGGGGTATAAAGGGTCCATGTGAGATGTTAGGTGAATGTCATAGGCCATGGTGAGGATATGATGTGAGTTCAGAGGTCAAAATGAGGATCTTATTTTTCAGAGAGCAAATGAGAAAACTTTGTTGATTACATGCCCACACTGAGGATATTATGTGAGTGTCAGAAGCCACAGTGATGATATTTTGTTCATGTCTGGGGACAGAGGGAGGATATTATATGAGTTTCACCAGTCACAGTGACATTTTTATCAGACTATAAAAAACAAAAATGAGGGCTGGGGAAATAGCTCAGTCGGTAGAGTGCTTGCCTTGCAAGCACAAGGCCCTGGGTTCAATCCCCAGCACCGCAAAAAAAAAAAAAAAGTGTATTATGTGAGTGTCAGAGGTCACAATTAGACTATTATGAGAGTGTCTGAGGCCACAGTGAACTTATTATATGAATAACTAAGATTAAATTAAAAAATGCCAGAGGCCACAGTGTGAGCATTACTTGCCAGTGGTCACAAAGTGTTTATTATATGACTGTCAGAGGACACACAGAGATCATTACATCAGTGTCAGAGATCACAGTGAAAGTATTAAAAGTATTATTTGAGTGTCAGAGGCCATAGCAGGGAATTATGTGATGGCAGAGGTCACACTGAGGGTATTTTGTGAGTGATGCAAGCAAAGTAAGTATATTATGTAAGAGTAAGAGGTCACATTGAGGATATAATGTGGGCGAGAAGTCATATTCAGAACAATTTTTCAGTGTCAGAGACCAAAATAGGGTACGAGGTGATGTCAGAGGCAACAGTATGGGTACTATGTAAGAGTCTGAAGCAACAGGATGGTATTATGTTAGTGTCTAATGTTACAATGAGATGATTACATCACTGAAAAACATCACATTGAGCATAATATGTGAGGTTTATTAGCCAAAGAGAGGATATTATGTGAATGTCAGAGGTCACAGTTAGAAATTTTTTTCAATCTCAGGGGATATAATAGTATATTTTATCAAAGTCACTGGTCACATTTAGGATATTTTGTTAACATTTAGACCACAGTGAAGATATGATATGAATACTAGAGGCCAAAGTGTGAATATTATGTGAATATCAGGGACTATAATGAGCTTATAATATGAGTGACAAAGGCCACATTGAGGACCTAAAGTGAATGCCAGACATCACAGTGAGGCCACTATGTGAGTGCCAGAGGGCACAGTGAGGATATTAGGTGAGTAACAAAATTACAGTGATAATATGATGTAACTGCCAGAAGCTATAGTGAGGACTATGTATGTAAGAGGCTAAGTGATTATATAATGTGAGTGTCCAGGTGATTATTGATATTATTTGAGTTTCCCAGTCATCAGTGAGAGTATATGAGTGTTAGATGCCAGAGTGAGGATATTATGTGAGTGGCAGAGGCCTTATTCATGAAATTTTGTCAATGTGAGGGGCCACACTGTAGGTATTATTTAAGTCAATGTCCACAGTGAGGATGTTACAAAAGTGTCAGTGGCCAGGTGAGGATAACATGTGAATGTAATGATCCACAGTGATGACATTGCACATCAGAGATCAGAGTAAATATATTATGTGAATGTCAGAAGTCATGGTAAGGATATGAAGTGCCAGAGACCACGATGGGGGTATTATTTGAGAGTTAGAGGACATTATGTAAATTTCAGATGTCACAGTGAGGACATATAAGAATTATAACACTATGGTTCTGGAATAGGAGGAAATATACAGATTAATGCAAATCAAAGAGAAACTGGATAAGCCCAGACATAAGTTGTTATCACCTCTTTGACAAAGGAGTCATTAATATATAGTGGAGAAAGAAAAATCTCTTTAACAAATGGTGCTAAGGACAGTACATATGCAAGCACAGAAGAAAGAAATCAGAACCTTTTCTTTACCACACTAAAGCATCAACACAAAGGGGTCTGAAAATGTCAATCTGAGATGGGGATCTAGAAAACTTCTAAAAGAAAACACTTAGGCCCCATTTACCATCTCTCTGCATCCTCCTCAAGTGATGAATATGATCTTTACTCTGCTTTGATCACTACACAGTGTTACATACATCAAAATATGCTGCTGTACCCCATATGCAGGACAAGATATTATGTTTGAATCTAAAATAAGAGAAGGTAAGAATAAGCTTGTGAGGAAAATGTAAAAAGAAACATAGAAGAACACATTTAAAACTTGCTTTAGGAAGTGTTTTCTTGTCTGTAACAAAAAATGATAGGGGAAAAAAGAGAAACAGACAAGTGAAATTTCCTTAAACCAAAACATGCACTGCAAAGTAAAACATGACAGAAAAGATTCAACTGACGGAATGGGATAACTTACTTGATCATCAACTGAGAAGAGCAGAGTATCCAAATACATGACTAATCCACAGAACTCTCTAAGAATATATAACCTAATTAAAAACCAGTAAAGGAACTGGGGGCACTAGAACTGACCTGTAATTCCAGGGTCTTGAGAGGCTGAAGTAGAAGGATTCCAGGTTCAAGGTCACACTTAGCAACTTAGTGAGAATTTAAGCAACCTGATGAGACCCTGTCAAAACATATAAGTATCAGAGCTGAAGAAATAACTCTTGTAGGAGAGCGCTCACCTTGCATGCACAAGGACTCTGGTTCAAATCCCTGGTTCCTCAAAGGGGAGGAAAAAAGAAATATATAAGCATCAAGGGATGTGGCTCAATGGTTAAGTGTCTTGGGTTCAATCTCTGCAAACAAACAAACAAACAAACAAACAAATGAACAAAAATGCAAAGTATCCAAAGAGACATTTCTCCAAAGATGTACAAATAGTCCACAGGCAGTGACAGATCCTCATTATCAACTAATCATCAAGAAAATACAAATCAAAACAACAATCAATAAACACACTAAGTTGACTCATGAATTTCACATTATATTTGGAAATTAAAGACCTTCTATTCATGATTTTGACAGTTATAATTTGTCAAGGAAAAACAGTAAAAAGAAAACCAGCATGATCTATCACCACACACATTACAATGCCAATTAACAAAAGAGAAAACAATAACTGCTACAAAAGCTATGGAGAAACTGTCATCATATATTGTTGGTGGGAATGTAAAATAATACTAAAATTATGGAAACCAGCATGGAATTTGCTCCCAAAATTATAAGTAGAATGTCCATGCATTACCACCACAACCCTTCAGGTTATATATCCAAATGAATTGAAATCAGGATCTCTAAGATGGGTCACCACTTGCATGCTCAAAACAATATCCTGCACAAAAAAGCCAAGGTACAGAAAGACTTCATGTGCATGACAGATGGATAAATAAAGCAGTATATTATTTTTCCTTTAAAATAATTGCATCCTTGCATTTGAAATAATATTAAGAACCCTGGAATTATATTAAATGAAAGGAAATTACTGTATAATAGCAATTACATGGGGTTATTTAAAAAGTCTAATTCATGGAAATATCCCAGTGACTTGGGAGGTTAAAGCAGAAGGATCACAAGTTTGAGGCCAGCCTCAACAACTTAGCAAGTCACTAAGCAATTCAGTCAGACCCTGTCTCTAAAGAAAATGCAAAAAATGGCTGGGGATGTGGCTCAGTGGTTAACCACTGTTGGGTTTAATCCCTGGTTAAAAAAATCATAAAAACAAATATTAGCATGTTGGTTGTGAAGGGATTGGGATGAAGTGGGGTGCTGTTCTTCAATGGATAATCAATTTTAATTATAGAATATGAGTAACTTCCAGATATTTGCTAAATAAAGATGTACTTAGTTTGCAATACTGTAATGTGCACTTATAAATGTTTTCACATTATAGATATGCTACTTAGTGAGCTTACTACTATGGAAGAAAGGAAGGGAAGGAAGGATGGAGGAAGGATGTAGAGAGAGGAGGAGGAGGAAGAGGAGGAGAAATGGTAAAGACAGGCATAGGAGGACCAGTCCCATGACTTTCTCCTGCACATTCATGATCTCTGCTCACAGTGACATTTTCCTTGCTTGAATACCCTGCTATTTCCCCCATAAAATTCATTAACTGTATCTTAGTACTTATGTTTCATAAGTGCATTCCAAAGACACAGTGGACCTCAAGTTTGAACAAAACACTTACTTGTGACCTGCATGTATCCTGCATCCATTCTCCTTATGCACATTGAGGAGTTTTCCCATTAGTAGAGATGTTTACTGAGCCAAGGAAATATGAGAAGTGAGAGTCAGTTAGATAGTAACTGTGTCCTACCTACATTTAAGTACACAGAGAGGATGCTGAAGCCCAGGAAGGCCACACATTTTGTCCTAACCAGAACTAGATTTAAGTGCAGAAAGAAGGCATTTTATTCTTTTTCAAGGTCAAGGGCATCTGTCTTCTTTTATGTTACTCATGGATCTTCACTGTGTTAGC
>NW_025920263.1:305746-334605 GCF_902686445.1 Sciurus carolinensis | reverse complement strand
TTTCTGTCATGTTTTACTTTGCAGTGCATGTTTTGGTTTAAGGAAATTTCACTTGTCTGTTTCTCTTTTTTCCCCTATCATTTTTTGTTACAGACAAGAAAACACTTCCTAAAGCAAGTTTTAAATGTGTTCTTCTATGTTTCTTTTTACATTTTCCTCACAAGCTTATTCTTACCTTCTCTTATTTTAGATTCAAACATAATATCTTGCCCTGCATATGGGGTACAGCAGCATATTTTGATGTATGTAACACTGTGTAGTGATCAAAGCAGAGTAAAGATCATATTCATCACTTGAGGAGGATGCAGAGAGATGGTAAATGGGGCCTAAGTGTTTTCTTTTAGAAGTTTTCTAGATCCCCATCTCAGATTGACATTTTCAGACTCCTTTGTGTTGATGCTTTAGTGTGGTAAAGAAAAGGTTCTGATTTCTTTCTTCTGTGCTTGCATATGTACTGTCCCTAGCACCATTTGTTAAAGAGATTTTTCTTTCTCCACTATATATTAATGACTCCTTTGTCAAAGAGGTGATAACAACTTATGTCTGGGCTTATCCAGTTTCTCTTTGATTTGCATTAATCTGTATATTTCCTCCTATTCCAGAACCATAGTGTTATAATTCTTATATGTCCTCACTGTGACATCGGAAATTCACATAATGTCCTCTAACTCTCAAATAATACCCCCATCGTGGACTCTGGCACTTCATATCCTTACCATGACTTCTGACATTCACATAATATATTTACTCTGATCTCTGATGTGTAATGTCATCACTGTGGATCATTACATTCACATGTTATCCTCACCTGGCCACTGACACTTTTGTAACATCCTCACTGTGGACATTGACTTAAATAATACCTACAGTGTGGCCCCTCACATTGACAAAATTTCATGAATGAGGCCTCTGCCACTCACATAATATCCTCACTCTGGCATCTAACACTCATATACTCTCACTGATGACTGGGAAACTCAAATAATATCAATAATCACCTTGACACTCACATTATATAATCACTTAGCCTCTTACATACATAGTCCTCACTATAGCTTCTGGCATTTACATCATATTATCACTGTAATTTCGTTACTCACCTAATATCCTCACTGTGCCCTCTGGCACTCACATAGTAGCCTCACTGTGATGTCTGGCATTCACTTTAGGTCCTCAATGTGGCCTTTGTCACTCATATTATAAGCTCATTATAGTCCCTGATATTCACATAATATTCACACTTTGGCCTCTAGCATTCATATCATATCTTCACTGTGGTCTAAATGTTAACAAAATATCCTAAATGTGACCAGTGACTTTGATAAAATATACTATTATATCCCCTGAGATTGAAAAAAATTTCTAACTGTGACCTCTGACATTCACATAATATCCTCTCTTTGGCTAATAAACCTCACATATTATGCTCAATGTGATGTTTTTCACTGATGTAATCATCTCATTGTAACATTAGACACTAACATAATACCATCCTGTTGTTTCAGACTCTTACATAGTACCCATACTGTTGCCTCTGACATCACCTCGTACCCTATTTTGGTCTCTGACACTGAAAAATTGTTCTGAATATGACTTCTCGCCCACATTATATCCTCAATGTGACCTCTTACTCTTACATAATATACTTACTTTGCTTGCATCACTCACAAAATACCCTCAGTGTGACCTCTGCCATCACATAATTCCCTGCTATGGCCTCTGACACTCAAATAATACTTTTAATACTTTCACTGTGATCTCTGACACTGATGTAATAATCTCTGTGTGTCCTCTGACAGTCATATAATAAACACTTTGTGACCACTGGCAAGTAATGCTCACACTGTGGCCTCTGGCAATTTTTAATTTAATCTTAGTTATTCATATAATAAGTTCACTGTGGCCTCAGACACTCTCATAATAGTCTAATTGTGACCTCTGACACTCACATAATACACTTTTTTTTTTTTTGCGGTGCTGGGGATTGAACCCAGGGCCTTGTGCTTGCAAGGCAAGCACTCTACTGACTGAGCTATCTCCCCAGCCCTCATTTTTGTTTTTTATAGTCTGATAAAAATGTCACTGTGACTGGTGAAACTCATATAATATCCTCCCTCTGTCCCCAGACATGAACAAAATATCATCACTGTGGCTTCTGACACTCACATAATATCCTCAGTGTGGGCATGTAATCAACGAAGTTTTCTCATTTGCTCTCTGAAAAATAAGATCCTCATTTTGACCTCTGAACTCACATCATATCCTCACCATGGCCTATGACATTCACCTAACATCTCACATGGACCCTTTATACCCCATATACAATGTGACCTCTCACACTTACATAATACTTTCATTTTGGCCTCTGAAACTCATGTAATACCCAGTTCACAGTATCAATAGTACTCAACTAGTACCCTCACTGGGGACTCTGATTTTCTCATAGTATCTTCATTGTAGCCTGTGACACTCATAAAGTATTCTCACTTTGACTTCTAATATTGACATAATGTGCTCACTGTTGCCACTGACACTCACATAGTTTCCTCACTATGTCCTCTGACATTCACATATATCCCGATATGGCTTCTGACATTTATATAATAACCCCAATATAACTTCTTTATTCTTTCATTTTTTATATTTGTTCTTTTGAGTTGTGTATGACAGTAGAATGCATTTTGTCATACCATAAAACATGAAGAATAACTACCCATTTTTGTTGTACTTGATGTGGCATTACACTGGTCATGTATTCAAATGTGAACATAGGAAATTTATATCCACTTCACTCTGTCTTTCCCATTCCCATCCCTTCTCCCTTTCCCTCCATTCAACTCTGTCTAATCCAGTGAACCTCCCATGTAGAAATTGTGAGTCTGCATCCACTTGTCAGAGAAACCATTTGTTCTTTTGTTTATGGGAATTGGCTTATTACACTTAGTATGATAGACTTCAGTTTCATCCATTTACTTGCAAATGCCATAATTTCTTTTTTATTTCTAAGTAATATTCCCTTGTGTATATGTACCACAGTTTTATTGTCCATTAATTTGTTAAAGGGAACCTCCTTTGGTTCCATATCTTAGCTATTGTGAATTGAGCTGCTATAAATATTGATGGGCTGTATACCTATAGTATGCTGATTTTAAAACTTCTGTGTATAAGCCAAGGAATTGTTCAACTTGGTGAAATGCTGGTTCCGTTCCAAGTTTTCTGTTGAATCTCCATACTGTTTTCTAGAGTGGTTGCACCAAATAAGACCCTTATTGTGGCCTCTGACACTCACATAATACCCCCACATGGCCTTTGAAACTGATGTAATATCTGAATTTGGATTCTGAAACTCATATAATATTGACACCAAAACCTCTGATCCTCACATCCTACCCTCACTATGACTGCAAAAACTTATATAACATACATACATTGATTTCTGACCCCAGATAATATGATCATTGTGGCCTCTGACACTTGTATATCCTGAGACCTCTGACACTTGTATATTACCTTCACTTTAGCTTCTTATAACCAAAATATATCCTCACTGTAGCTTGTGGTACTCACATAATACCCTCATTGTGGCCTCTGTCACTCACATAATACCCTCATTGTGACTTATGACACACATGCTGTCCTTACTATGACCCCTAATGTTTACACTCTGTGAATCTCACATAATACCTCACTGTGCCCTCTGATTCTCTCATAATATACTCAGTATAGCCCCTGAGATTGACAATAATTTAACTTTGGCCTCTGACTCTCACATATTATCATCACAGTGATCTCTGAGAGTAACATAATATCCTCACTTGTCCTCTGACACTAACATAATATCCTCACATGACCTCTGACTCTGATTTATGAAACTCAATGTGGCATTTTTCATTCACATAATACCTTCACTGACATCTGAAACTCACATAACAACTCCACAGATAATAACTCTTGTTTTTTTTCCATTTTAAAATTTGTAGCCAACCTAGTAAGTATAAAGATGACTCACATTTTTTTTATTGTTTCATTCTCTCTCTGTCTCTGTCTCTGTCTCTGTCTCTCTCTCTCTTCTCTCTTCCCTCTTTCCTTTTGGTTTTGTTGGTACTTGTTTTTTGTTTATTTATTATACAGGAAAATGAACCTGGGAGAGTTGAAAAATTAGCATCACCTTCAACCTTTTTTGTTTCTTGTTTTTATTTATTCATTTATTTTTTTTGCTTTGGGACATGGTCTCACAAACATACCTAGAGTGGCCTCAAACTTTGAATGCTTCTGCCTCACCCTACTGAGTAGCATGGCTCACAGGTGTGCTTCACATGCTTGTTGCTACAATAGATTTTGGATGACTACAGCACAGCTATTTTTACACAAAAAGAAACAATATACCACAAGTAGAACATTTTAAAGATAATTTTAAGAAATAAAATATAGAAACAAATGAAAATATCTGTATTATAAATAAGATAAAAATTTTGAAACTAAAAATCAATAGATTTAAGTCATCACAATGATACAGATATAAAATTATACTCATGTTCTTTCTAGTAATGTAGATTACATTTACTGACAAAATTGGATGTATAGCAATAAATAGCTTTGTCCACAGGTACAATTCTGTAAGAGTAAATATTTAATACAAGTTGCAAAGTTGTCTTAGATATTTTGACATAAACTGACCTTTGTTCCTGCATTTGGTTTGCCTAAATTTTATTTGAGCTCCGCACTGATCAGCACCAAAGGACTGATTTGCCATTGCCTTTGGCCACAGAATGCACACCAGGATGGATATCTAAATGGCAGGCTCATGAAAACCAACATAATGGAGTGTGAACAGTACAGGAAATAAAAATAGCTGATAAGCAACAAAATGGTATTAGTGGCCCTTTGTTCTTGGGAGTTTCTGGAAGAATACCTGGAGCCATTGCCCACTCTTTATGTCTGTACAAGAGAATTATCATGTATCCACTAAAAGAAGTATAAGGCCAACAAAGAATATATTTTTAAACAACTTCATGGTAAAGAATAGGCCCCTGTGGATGTGACTCATGGGTGGAAAGGAACAGTGATCACTGACAAACATGAAACCTTGCTGGGTCTTAATGGTTGTGGTCACAATATAGAAAACCATACTGCTATAGGTGGACATCATGAGAATCCACAAGGAAACAGTTAATGACAGGATGGAACTTGTGGAATTAAACTTGAAGTTGTTCAACTAGAAGCCACTGTGGCTGATGGTTATAACCCGAAGTGCGCTCAGGACATAGATGGTGCGGACTCAGAATCCCCTAATGACCTTGTGCACAAAGGCAAGAACTTTGCATTTGAAAGATCTATGCATCCCAAAAGTCTGTAGGTACCAAAATTACTTGGGGGAAGAGCATGAAGATGTTTGTTAGAGCCAAATGAGTGACCAAGGGAACAGTGATCCAGGACTTAAGGTTCACAAGGACAGAGATAATGTGGAGGCAAAGCAGAAATGTGTTTCCTCAGATCCCGATGCATGCCTGGGGTTAGAAAGCATTTTCTAAAGCAATATCCCTGGGATGTTAGTTCACCTTCACAAGGATGTTGAAGCAAATGATGTATTTATGGAAAGAAAAACAGAAGTGTTCAAAAGCAGTAACATTTTTACTGACATTTCCTATTTTTATCTCACCCTTTTTGATCTCTATAACCATCATTTTATTTAAATATTTCTATGTAAATATAAATGGGTATGATTTCTCATTTCAATGCCAATTCAAGGACTGGGACTAGGTTAGTGGTAGAGCACTGCCATTAAAACACTGGCAGAGTGTACAAGAAGCCATTGTGAAATTCCAGTTTGTGCAGTAAACAAGTAAATGAAAATTTTATTCAGCAACAGTCATTCCTCCAAATAATAATTTTGTACATCAGGACAACCTGAGTTGCCATCATCAGATTCTTCTCACTGAACCTCTAGAACACACTGCTTTCTGTTACATATTAATTACCTTATTCAATGGAGAACTTTACATTTTCATCTTCTCTGCAGGCATATTTGAGGTGGACACATCCTGTTACCAAAAACTTGGTCCTTGTTCTTGATACCAATTCATGCCAATTTAATGAGGACACAATTTCAGAAAAGAAAAAAAAAAGGTTTATTGTTTTTCTATCAAAAGAGAACACACAGGGAACTCCAGTTCCAGGGGCTGTGTTTTTTTTCCATCAGGGGAAATGAAGGGCTTTAAAGATGCTTTTCAAAGTCTCTCTCCAGGTGTGTGCTGGAAGGGGGTCCAAGGTGAACCCTGATGCTTTCTTAATTTCACTTTTTAATTTGGGAGATAGTCACTTCCTACATCTTCTGGTGATATCTCTTTTCTCTGGCACACATGTACTTCAAGAACATCTTGTCTCCTGACCCCAGATTTTGAAGTGGGGGGGGGAAGTGAAGAGAAAAGAAAAATGTGTCCCTTTTAAAATAAGCAGCAAAGGCTATAATAAAATGGTAAAGTTCACCATGGTTACATTTACCCACTCTCATTTCTACATTTCATTTCTTTTGTAAAATGGGTGAGGACATCTCCATGTTGATTCCTGTTGAGAGAGGGTGAGGTTTGGGGTAAGAAAACCAAAGTCCTTGCTTTCCCTCAGGTGAGTCATGGACAGTTAAAGGTACTGAGCATCACAGTTGTACAGAGGTCCATGATGACAGGTGACCGGTGACTGGACAGGGCAAGGATCATGCTTGGACAACAATGAAAAAGACAGCAAAGTCTTATGTTTTTATAAATAATAAAAAAGCAATTAGTATTTTAGTCATTCTCTGAAATGCAGGACACTCTTCTTTCTCCAGAGTCTTCTGTAATAATTAAATATTAGGCAATCCCACAAAAACCCTTCCTTTATAATCCCAAGTTGCTCTTACATTTGTTAGATCTGTCACAAGTGTAAATCTTTTTTTTTTTAAAGCATTGTTTTTTCATTTTAGTATTCATGTAGAACTGTGCTTTGGCTATACTCTCCTCCCAGATGTTTAAGTTGATGTTGTTCAAAACTGACATTGTGCTTATCTATTGTTAAATATCAGCTGTGGTTTCTCAGAATCACTTTTGGGAACATGTGTGAAATCTTTTGACTCCTTCAGATTTCCTCTAAAAGTAATGCCATCTGCCACAGTGGGTCAGGATTGTACTGACAATATGTGGCTTCTCCTAGAAGCATCAAGGACATTTCCCTATCCTGTGACCCTTCTCTTTTTATCATGTGCACTGTTTAGCTTCCTAACCTGTAGGACCCTCTCAATCTCACTGATCACCAGATATGTTGACTCACTAGATTTGCAGGGCCCTTATAAAGGTACCATCCTTATCTGGATATTGATGACCTCAGGGGCCAAGGGGCAAATATTGGTTGCTTTTTTCCTTGGTCCTTTTACATCCTTGGCTTTATTCTCCAAGTGTTTGTTTTACCAGTTTTTAAATGGACTATTAGGTTTTAATCTAGTATCTTTAGAGTTGTGGGTTTTAATTATACTTACACTTTGCATTATTTGGGAGTCAATATTAGCACTGGAAGTTAATCTTATATCCTGTCTGTCCTACAGATGATGGCTTATTATCTCGTATTATCTCAGTTTGTTCCATTAGAGGTTTTATCAGGTGGTACTTCTGTAAAACATTAACCAGCAAAAGTTTTAAAATTAACAAGAAAAATATAAAATAAAATTAATGGTAGGAACATATTCATTTTCTGTAATCTCTATAATCCAAGAAAATAATATTCATAATGTCAAACCTTATCTACTTATATATCTCCTGTTTATTTTGAGATCACAGTAATTTTACAATACAAATTTATCCTTTGAACAAGACTTTCAATGGGCTTGAGTCTAGCCTACTCCAAAATCATCCTAACATGGAGTAAGGTGAAAGACAGAGTCTTATCTCAGGTGAGGCTGGACTATTGAGAAATCTCAGGTGTGGTGCTTCATTTGTGAAGCTGATCTTTGCCTTCTTTTAAAATACAATTTTACAAAATTTTTATACTGCTTAACACAAAATAATATTACATCTAAAATATGAATAATATATATGTATGTGTGTGTGTATATATATATATACATTTTAACACAATACAACATTGATTCTGAAACATGAGGTGAGTCATTTGGGATGCTAGTGGATGTGGGAGGAACTGTGACAAACCAGACTACAAAGGTTCCAGGGCTGGAGGGGAGACTTGCAATCCCTGTATGTTAAACAGGCCAAAAGAGGAGAAGCCAAGTGGCCAGAATGCAGTGGAGCTAGTGAGTGGAGTGGGTGTGGTGCTGCAGAGTAGACCAAGTGGAGCATGAATATTGGGTGGGGCCTAAGGCACAAAATTGAGTGGAGTTGAAGAGATGGGCAGTGAGCATCCCTCAGAGTTGCCTGGGGCTCAATGTGACCCAGCAAATTGACTGAAGTGGTGGGGTGGAGCCCAGCAAATAGAAGTAGCAGAGAACAGCTGAGAGGAGCCTGTGAAGCCCAGTCCTTAGCAGCAGCTCAATAGACAGGGCCTCAAGAAAGCATGTGGAGGTGCACCCTGCTCAGGGCTTGAATGGAGCAAAGATTTACAAATGTAAAACACAGCTTTATAAATGTAAAACAGAGCTTTATAAATGTAAAACAAGAGCTCTCTGAGTTCAGGTCAGGAGGAGTGCACCGATGCTAATTATGCAAATTAGGTAACCCTAAGCTGTAAGACTAGATAAAGTACTAGCTGTGTGTGTGGTAGATAAGATATGCCCTGTGTGAAACATATAAAAACCCTGGATTGTAACCCTGCTTGGGGGCTATACTTGCTCCGCGGCCGTCTGCGCACGGTCATGGTCAGGTCGTTAAGCTGGCTGGCGTGCCCCCCTGTGTGTGAGAGCATCATAAAATAAACCATTCGTTGGTTTGCCATCTCCGTGTGATCGTGTCCTCAATTCCGTACGTCTCGTCGTCCTCTGATCGGCAACTCAGAGAAGTCTAGCTGCCCTTCAAGACAAAGAAGCGTTGCGGTGCTGCTCGCTTCAGCTGGCATAGTCGGCAGGATCCCTGAACGAACATCGCGGGTCCGTGGATTGGTAAGAAAATCCCTTAGCCTTAACAGAATATATCTCCCACAGGCCAGTCAGCATATATATATATAAATATAATAATACATATATAGTTATATTTATTATCTTGAGTTGATTTACACCCATATTCATATATATGTTTATTTAATATTTAAACTGAGGCACTTGGCTAACTGAGGTCAGTCTCTAATACCTCTGAAACTCCAAAAGGCACGACCGGGGAAACCTGGTTTAAGACCGGCATTGGTCAGCGAACCTTGACTGAAACTCCAAAAGGCACGACCGGGGAAACCTGGTTTAAGACCGGCATTGGTCAGCGAACCTTGACTGAAACTCCGAAAGGCACGACCGGATGCGTCTGGTTTAAGACCGGCATGGGGGCGTGACACCCGCGCTTCCCACGGTAGTGGACGTCAAGGGGAGTCTGGCAAAGGTAGCGGACGTCAAGGGGAGTCTGGCAAAGGTAGCGGATGAGGGGAGACACACGACCCTAACCGCCAAGTGCACAGTAAATTCTGCTCCAATTCATTTACCTCTAGCCTCAAACAAGTCAACTCAGATAATAATTACAGTAATTATAGCATTAATATCATAATATGATAAGGGACTGGCTTATAAGTAAATATTGCTTCGAGCTAGACAGTTTGTACAAGGGTACCCAGAACGACTCAATCCTTCAGTGGAGAATTAGAATTCTTAAGGTGCGCACCTTGGCAAAATTAATAAGGCTACTCCACTAAGTAGTAAATGAATATGGCCATGGCAAATCTTATTTCAGCGTTTAAGAGATTAAAAATTAAGGAGGATCCTGCAGGTCTCAAACCCCAATCACCTTGGAGAAATAGCGAACGCATAGTCCAAGGGAAGTTTGCTAAGTATAAGAAAGGTACAGACGTTCAAATCCCGTTGAGCAATCCGGAGAACGTCGAGCCTATCTTGGCTCGAGCAGATAAAAAGGAAATCCCAGGGATATTAATGAAAGTAATAGATGACATTCACCAAGACAGAATGAGAGGCAAACGCCTAGTAAAAGAAGCAATACAAAACGCCAGATCCCCCGCTATAGTTAACCAGTTATCAAAATTTGCAGACCCAGTGAGCGTAACTAAAACTAACACACCAGCCAGAGGATGGAATGATAAGTCAGAAGTAGTAGAAACTAGAGAATTGAACAGACAAGAATTAGCTCAGGCAAGGATAGATTATAGGCAAGGAAATATGTCCGACGCAGATTATATGGTTCACTTATATCAAGGAGGAGCACGATCCCTCCGTTTGAATAATGAAGAATTAGGTCAATTGGCTTTAACACCAGAAAATCCTAATTTGCATGATGCCTTACAAGTAGTACAGGAAAGTGTAATAGGCACCTTTTCATTATGGACGTGGATGTGCATGGCATGGAGGCATGCCTTCCCTATTATAGATTTAGAGCAGTTTCAGGATAAGGTGAGATGGCAAACACCAGAGGAAGGTCTAAAAATGGTTAAGAAAATAGGCACATTACTATGTATTTATGATGATCACGCAGACCATCCTCTCCGCCATCCCTTAAATAAAACCCTTAAAAGGCTAATTCTCAGAGGAGCCCCTCCCACTTTGCAGTTTTCTTTACAAACGGCCATGTCCACCTATAACTCACTCTCAGATGTATATCAATTCCTAAAGGATTGCAGGGAATTGCAACAGAAACCGAAGCTAACGTTCCAGGTCTCTCAGAGACTCCCCCGCCCCCTTACTCGAGTGGAATCACGGGCCCGATCAACCCGTTGGAATCCATTCCGTCGTATTCAACCTAATAGAACCTCAGGGCGACAGGGAAACTTTCTGCAAAATAGATATAGAACACCCACAACCCAGCAACCTTTTTCTGAGATCCGTAGAGCAAAAAACGGACTAGGGGTCCAGCGTTCTGGCCAAACCTGGCACCCCAAGCTCGTTTCAGGCCGTTTCAGGGGCCGAAATCAAAGCCCACCTCGTCCCAACTTACCTCCAATCGTAAGAACATCACACCCCCAACCCAGAAGCAATTACAGGATAAACAATCAGCGGTGGAACTTACAAAACAGATTACAACCTTCTCGTTCCACACAAGTAAATTATCGATCCTAGAACCAGATAACAGACCTCACATTTTTGTGACCGGTGATTGTAATGGCACCACTTTTAGTGCCTCCTTTTTAATTGATACAGGCAGCCAAGTAACCATAATTGATCATTCATTGATCCCAGCTGCCAAACCCACGTCACAAATCTTGATTCAAGGGATCTCTGGTAATCCCATCCATGCGAATGTGGTATTTGTTAATCTTTATTGCTATGATATCCAAATTCAGTGTGAAGCACTTACATTCGCTGCTCCTGCTAACATTTTAGGTATGGACACCCTACCTCTATTTTTTGGGGACTATTTACCCCTAAAAAAACTCAAGTGCTTTTCTTCCACTATAATGCCAGCAGTGGCTATTAACCCCATTACTTTACCATCCATACCACCCTCTTTTACACCCCAATACCCTCTAAAGGGTGGACATGAAGAAATTACCAACACACTTAATACTTTGTTGGATAAAGGGATTATTGAGCGCACTACCTCTTTTAACTATAACAGCCCCATCTGGCCTGTAAGGAAACCTAATGGTTCTTGGAGATTCACTGTTGACTATCGGCAGATTAATAAACTTTCCCCTGCCATGCCTGGTCAGTTACCCGATGTTGAATCTATTTTTAATTCCATCAGGGAATATGTCCCAACATTTTTCGTTACTATTGACCTCTCTGACATGTTCTTCGCCATTCCATTGGCGGAAGAATCCCGGGATATTACCACGTTCACGTGGAATGCCCAACAGTATCGTTTTACTAGGCTACCTCAGGGCTACAAAAATAGTCCCATCATTGCTCATAATGCCCTCCAAACTTGTTTACCTTGGTCGTCCCTTCATCCAGACATCAAACTTTTCTCCTATGTGGATGACCTTTTGCTTTGTGCTCATTCAGAGCAGTCAGCAGCTCAGGCCAAAGACATTGTTATCTCGGCATTACAGAATGCAGGATGGTCTGTGAACCCAGATAAAGTTCACGGACCAGCCACCCAAGTGAAGTTCTTAGGTGTACTTTGGTCCACCGAAGGCCCTACTGTGCCCTCGCCAGTCTCGGATAAGTTACTTAACTTACCCCCTCCTAAATCCAAAACAGAAGCGCAACATCTTATTGGCATGTTTGGTTATTGGAGAAATCACATTCCTTTCTTGCAACTTCTTCTGGCACCTATATATAAAGTTACCCGAAAAGCTTCTGATTTCTTGTGGGATATTCCCCAAGTAACTGCTTTTTCCCAAGCTAAAGAGTATATTCAATTATACTCTAAACTCTTCATCCCTCAACCTGGAGATGTTCTTGTTATTGACCTCTTCTTTTTAAATGGTTATGGAACCTGGGGCATTTTTGCTAAGTCTGAAGGCACTTCAAGACCTGTAGGCTTCTATTGCAAATGTTTCCCCTATTCTTCTAATAAATATTCTTTATTTGAAAAGTATGTGTGGACACTTATGACCGCACTACAACATTTTACTTTTGACCTTCACAGATGTGAATTCCTGATTAGGACCCCAGTTGCCCTACTGGATTGGATTAAAATGCCTGATGAGTCCCTCAAAGGACTCCCTATGGAACCTAAGGTCCTTACTTGGAAATGGTTCCTCCAAAATTTGATCTCTCAAGGCCAATTTAAATCCTCCTCCTCCCCAGGCAAACTTTCCGAACTGATAGCGGCTGCTCCTCTTGTAGAACCCCCCAACATTCCCCCCGAACGCGTGTTAAAACCTATCGGTCGTTGGGGCCCTAGTACCCCCTCCACCACCAATGTATGGTACACTGATGGCTCAGCTTCAGTACTTAACTCTATAGTTCATTGGAAAGCAGCTGCTTTCAGACCATCGGATGGTTGTGTCCTGGAAGACCAGGGGACGGATAAATCAGCCCAAATTGCTGAATTAATAGCAGTTCTTTTGGCTGTCAGACATTCTGTGAATGAAGGTCACAAGGTAATTCACATATTTTCTGATTCATGGTCAGTTTGCAATGGTATAGCCATATGGTCCTCTAAGTGGCTCTTGACTGATTTTACTATAAATGGCAAGCCAGTGTGGGGTCGTGACTGTTGGAAAGAACTTGCTTCTTCCAACATTACCATTCTAATTACTCATGTTGATGCACATACTGGACGCACTGACGCCCACTCTAAAAATAACGACATTGTTGATAAAATCGCTAAATCTTATACTCTTAAATTGGCTAACAAAGCGCCTTGGTCCTCAGAACAAATTGGAGACACTAAATTAAAATTAACCAGAAAACCTGACTGGAAAGTCTCTCCTCCTCCCACTGAATTGCCTATTCATGTCTCTGAGATTACTAAGTTACATATCGCTCTGGGACATATTGGTACTCATGGGCTTTATCAGTGGTGTTCACACCGAAATTTGGGCGTTACTTGGCATCAATGTAAACTAGCTGTCAGACATTGCCAACACTGCCCTCAATCCCTCACCCGTTTTCGTCGTAACCCCCCTGCTTCTACTGCATCACCCCAATCCTTTAATCACACCTTACAAATTGATTTTATTGGTCCTCTTTCAAATAAACGTTTTGTTTGCGTTATTCTGGATGTATCTACAGGACTTGCTTCGGCTCATGACTCTGCCAAACCTAATCAGGCTGCCACCATCTTTGCACTTTGGGATTGGATCTCTCATTTTGGACCTCCCATTTTGATTGAATCTGATCAAGGCACACATTTTACTGGAACTCTTGTGCAGAAACTAGCCAGTAACTTGGACATCGCTTGGAACTTCCACCTTGCTTATAACCCCACGGCTGCTGGTCACGTCGAACGCTTTAATGGACTACTGAAACAGCGCCTTTCTGCCCTCAAGGACTTACCTTTCACCCGTGCTCTCCAGATCGCTCTTTTTGAACTGAATTCCCGTCCTCGTTTCCATCGAGATTCTCCTTTGGACGAAGCCTTCCCCAAACACCTTTCCTCTTACCCTTCTGAACCTTCCTCACCGCCTCTGACGTCTTCTAAGGTTCTTCATAAACACCGCAAAGACTCTTCCTTGCAAGAAATGGACATTGTTGCTTTTGGACCTGGCAATACTTATTGGACTTCCAGCTCTAAGGGAGAACTTTCCCTCGTGAAAGCTAAGGACATCACTCCTTTATAATTTGTATGTATACATTTCTTTGCATTCTTCTCCTCTTCGCCTCCCTGTTCTGGATCGTTGTACCCCCTTTTTACGTTATGGCCCCTCGCACCCTACTATTGTAGGATAGTTAGGATCATGCACCCCACTAGAATTATTTCTGCTACTCTTACTCTTTGCCTGCTTTACCTTATTACGGTCCTTGTCACCCATTTCACTATCTGTACCACCGAACATCGCCCCCCTTGCAATGATACTAACTCCTCCCACCACTTCCGGTATTGGGTTTGTGTTGTCCTTAACGTTACTATTTGTTGGCTCCCTCAGTAATAGTAATGGAAATAGTAATAGTGGTGATCAAACCAGTACTTCCTCCTCAAATGGAGCTACTATTGGGACTGACACTTCTACTTCTCTTTCTACTTCTCCTGTCAGCACTGTTCCTACTACTCCATGGTATTCAGTTAATCTGTCAACCTGGACCCAAGCCCATGCAGCATCATTTCGATCCTTTGTCAAAGGATACATTTCCCTACATAAAAATGATTCCATAGTTCCTCACTTTTGGCTCTCCCAGCTTTTTCTTAATAATTACACTGCTGCCCAGCAATTGTTTTGGACTAAATATGCCTTTTGCACCCATAGGCTTCAACACTTTTCTCACGATTCTGTTCTTCCTTGTGAAGAATATCATAAAGCCAACATTACAGCCCATTTCCCCAGATCTGTTTTGTTTCCACCACATGACCTACCCGTTACCCATACTGCTCCTATGTACTTACCTCTTATGTATGCTCCCACTCGCTTGCTTGTCCAACCCTCTATCACTCCCATACACCTAATCCTAGACCTTCATGAATTCGCGTCTAATATGGAACCTTGTAAAACCTCTGTGGCTACCATTCTTCCTGACTTATATTATAGCCCTAATGGTGGTATGAACCTCAGACGCCCTCTACAGGCGGCTGCTGTTGGGGCCTTCTTGGCTGGCGCTGCTATTGGAGCTTTAATTGCTGCAGCTATGACTGAAGAACTTAGAGCTGAAATCAACTCCGTTAGAGCGCTCACCAATCAACACACAAGAATCATACATGGAATTTCCAGAAATATGCATACTATGAGCGTCTTGCTACAGAAACTCCAGGCTGAACAACATGTCTTACATTCTGAACTCCGTTCC
This sequence comes from Sciurus carolinensis, assembly GCF_902686445.1. Classification (NCBI taxonomy): domain Eukaryota; kingdom Metazoa; phylum Chordata; class Mammalia; order Rodentia; family Sciuridae; genus Sciurus; species Sciurus carolinensis. The sequence goes on along the minus strand of NW_025920263.1, from coordinate 319,148 downwards.
CTCCAACAATCTTATACTACTACTACTAACATGATGCAAGCTGCTATAACTCACCTCCAACAACAACAAGAATGCCATCACGTGGAAGCATTGCTTCAGGCATCTTTTACTGATCTACGCACACTCTTCATCACGGGAATTGGACAAGAAACCGCATCAATGATAACCATACTGGACCCTACCAAAGAAAGCCACTGCGACTCTGGACATTGCTCTTTACATCTTTGGGAAATCTCTACTTCTACTGCTATTGTGGCTTACAAAACTAAACCTACACCTCGGAGAATTCATGACTCATGGGTTCTCCCTTTGGAAGACATGTATTGGGCTCAACTTGACAAACATTCTTGGTTTATTCCTTCTTCCTCCGTTTGGCACCTTGGAAAACAAACGGCTTTGACCTTTCAGGTTATTTCTGATAAACCTCCTACTACGGACGTTGTAGTACATCTTCCTGCTTCATCCATTGCTGATTTGGGAAATTACAGGATTCTTACCTGTCATCACTCCAATTACTCTATCACCCGATGGCAGAATGTTACCTATAATGATACAGTCTACCTGGATCCTGGTTGCCACCTATCTTCCAACGTCATCCGTGTGCTTCATAATGACCTTAACAAAGCTACAACCACTCATGTTTCCATCATCTCCAACCACACCTTTGGACTTGGAATTTTCTTCAGGACACCGGCTTATCAACAAGATTTGATGCAGAAACTTCAGTCTTCCATCTCTGCTTTGAACAGAGTATATGAACAAAATGAGAAAGTATACAAAGCATTCAATGACTCTATTGCTAAGGATCTCCGTCACCTGGATTATTCTTTGAACGAAGTTAAAGCCCTCGTGGATAACTCTTATCTTATCCCAACGCACATCTTTTCTTCCAGTACCACTGACTGTTCCTTTATTGGTTTCTTCCGCAGACTGATAGCTGCTGACTTCGCCTGCATTACCAGATGGAACCCATTCCATTGGCTCAAAGAATCATTTACTGTTGTTTGTTTCCTTTTAGGTGCTTTCTTCATCATTAAAATTTTGCTTTGCATCTGCAATAACACCACTTCTTCGAAGTATGATGAACTTCGCAAGGCCGAACTGTACAACCCCCGGCATTACCTACCGCCGGAGATGCCACAACCGCCATAGACGTATCAGACGCCTGGAAAGAGCACGCATATTTGAACTGGAACGCATCCATCATGCTTCCTGTCCACTATGCATCCAATTCCATGTATATGACTTTTTCAAACTTGCAGCTCTGAAAACTTATACCACCTACTCCTTTGATATGTTATCACATATTGTTAAAAGCTTAACTCCAACATTGTTACCGTGCAACCTTTGCTCTTATGTTTGCCAACAACCTCATAACCCTTTTGTTTTCTCACCCCTTCCTTCTCCATATATGATTCTCAACCATCTTTGGTTTCATAAACATCCACCTTCCCTTTTGCTTGCTGATTGTTATTATATTAAGTTCCCTTACCATAACCAAGCCCTTTTAGGTCTTCTATTTGCTTCTTTGAATCATCCTGATGCCCCTAGTATAAAAGCATGTGACTGGTTCTTGGCCTTGGAACATTCTTTTTCAGCCTCATACTATGAATTTCTTTCTTTCTCTTTTATCTTTCAGAAATAAGTCTGTTGTACACCCCCTTTCTTTCTTGGCTCTTAAAGCCATCATGCGACCCTATCTTATTAGGCTTACTAAGTATGTCTACTTACATTATACTTCACCTCCTCTTCTATCCTCCCGCACGGACCCTATTCCTCCATTTAACTCTCTCTCTTTCTCTCTTCTTTAGTACTATCTACGTACCTTCGTCTATTCCTCGGGACACACTCATGGAACACCTCTTCTGGCGCTATGTGGTGGGCCTCCCCCGGTCTTCAAGCCCCAAACTCATCGCCATCAACGGCTCTGTTTCTGATCTTAATCGCCTTCCTCCTTCTGTTCTCCCTGATAACCACCAGGTTTTCCTCTATGAATTTTGCAATAAAACACTCCCCTCCTATGTACTTAACCTGCCAGGCCATGAAAACTTCCTCGTTACCAAATATTGTTATGTTGGAGACCTGGTACATTTGTGTGGAGCGGCGACGCCCCTCCTTGGGGGTCGCCCCCGCTCCAGGGGACGGACTGAATGGAGCAAAGATTTACAAATGTAAAACACAGCTTTATAAATGTAAAACAGAGCTTTATAAATGTAAAACAAGAGCTCTCTGAGTTCAGGTCAGGAGGAGTGCACCGATGCTAATTATGCAAATTAGGTAACCCTAAGCTGTAAGACTAGATAAAGTACTAGCTGTGTGTGTGGTAGATAAGATATGCCCTGTGTGAAACATATAAAAACCCTGGATTGTAACCCTGCTTGGGGGCTATACTTGCTCCGCGGCTGTCTGCGCACGGTCACGGTCAGGTCGTTAAGCTGGCTGGCGTGCCCCCCTGTGTGTGAGAGCATCATAAAATAAACCATTCGTTGGTTTGCCATCTCCGTGTGATCGTGTCCTCAATTCCGTACGTCTCGTCGTCCTCTGATCGGCAACTCAGAGAAGTCTAGCTGCCCTTCAAGACAAAGAAGCGTTGCGGTGCTGCTCACTTCAGGGCTTCTCAGGTGAGATCATTGTAAAATCCAGGAGCCCTGCAGATTAGCAGAGGTGTGGTGGGTGTATGGCATATGGTGCCAGGTGATGGAAGCCCAGAGAGGCTTGTAAGCTATGGAACTCCTGTCAGAAATCAATATGGGCTAAATAGAAAAGCAGGAACCTTGGGCTCCCCCTGCCCTGGAATTGAGCTCATAATTTTCTTTTGGAGACTCTTTTCCACTTTTAGATTTAGACAATGGAGGGAGGAAGAAGATGTCATGGCCCAGTCTTCCTTAGTCCTAATTCTCACAGGATGCTGTGGACTGTTTATTGCTTTGCTAGCAAAGGAGAATCAGAGAGGACTTGATTTGCAAAGTTTGTGATCCTGCCCATTATCAGGAACAGAGGGCATTTAAAGAGGTGACTCAAAGACTACATTCCATGTGTTTTCTCTCTGGAGTTGCAATTCATTTGTTTAACTGGGAGATTGTCCTACCTGAGATCTTCTGGTACTATCCCAAATTCTGAATTACTTTGTTCTTATGGTGTGTTTGTGCTCAAGGACAGAGAACTTTTCATAGGAAGGGGAAGAAAAGTAATCCTGTTTTTGCTGAGATTAGGGAGGGGGAGAGATTAAGTAGAAGCAGGGAGAAGGGTAGAGAAAGGAACATGTCTATTTAAAAACTAATTTGCATTGGTGGAGCAGCAAGGGTTAAATTCAAAGCATAAAGTGGACCACTGTGAGACTCTCCTGAATCAGGCTTGAATTTTGAGTGGCTCTGTCCTCATCACTCAAGACAGCAGTGCATGCAACCTACTTGTCCCATGCCAGAGCTGAGAGATACTCTCTCCATTTTGTGTAGATTTCAACTAATCCATGAGCATATTGTTGGTAAGTTTTGGATGCCTTTGAATGAGTCCTCTGTTCTCCCCACCCCTTACTTAAAACAACAGAAGACATCTTTCCTGTTAGCCATGGTTTGCCTCAGAATATTCATGTTTCCCAATACACTTATTCATACCCTAACCCTAACCCTAACTCTAAACCTAACTAAAAGTAACCTAAATTTACCCAATATCTAACAATAATTTACATGAAATCATGTCAAGAAGTATGCATATTTATCTCTATTTGTATTTATATTTTCAATTATCAATGATATATTTGTATACATATTATTTTATATTCATTTATTTGATATATCCAAGCTTTCCAATTTTAAAAATAGTGAACACATATTTTACATTTTACTCTTCCCTATTTCAGAACATATATTTTTATACATGTTTTCACATGTATAATTTTATATTTATGTTTCTAGATGTACTTATTCACTAAATAACACTAAATCTAAACCATTCCAAAATTTAATACTAACCTTAACCTTAACCCTATACATAAACATCATTTTATACAAAAGCATACTAACTTGAATTTTGTGTATTTTGAAAATTTTATGCAATTTTGAAAGATATATTTGCATATATATTATTGCTTATAAATTTATATGATATATTCCATATGCCCATAATTTTACAAATGTGTTCATTTGACTCACATTACAACTTACTCTAGAACATATAGATTTGTATATCTTTTCACATGTATTTTTTTATGAATATTTATGTTTCCTGATATACAAATATTCCCCAATCATCTCAAAATTTGTCACTAATTTAATACTAAATTGTCCCATACCACAAATTCATTTTGTGTAATAGCCTGTATACTAATAAAATGTTTGTGTATTGAATTATACATTCAATAACCAATATTTGCACATAAATTATAACATTTATATGATAAATCCATGCATATTCAAAAATAAAAAATCTGTATTCAAATAGTCACATTATAAAATTTTCTATTTCAGAAAAAAAATATGTCCTTGTGTGTTTTTATACACCTTATAATATGTACCTTCCTGGGGATATTTATGATTCCTGATATACATATTCATTCCCTAACCATAAAGCTAACCCTACTCAAATTTAATATGAACCATAATATTAACCCATCTAAACCTAATTTTACATAATCAGATGCATAAAAATGTAAGTATATATGTGGTTTTACTTACGTAATCAATTTGCCTGAACATTCTTAAATAATCATTTTATGATATATGCATGCATTCTCAAGTTAAAAATTCTGTATTCATTAATGCACATTAGTATGTTTAGTACCTATATGTTTATATATGTTTCCATACATATTTTTAAAGTAAATTCTTATGAATATTCACATTTCCAAATATATATATTCAATCCCTAACTCTAACCCTAACTCAATATAAAACTTTAAACTAACCTTGATATTAAACCTCTAACTAAACTTAGTTTTACATAGAGGCATGTCTAATTCTCAAAACACTTACCCTAAAAAAAACAAATAGGAATATGTATATTAAACAATAAAGTCACAATAAACCCAGGAAAATAATTTTCATGAAAAGTTAACAAATTGTTTTCTTTGGACTTCAGATTCTCAGCTTCCTTTCTTAGCAGTGTTAGGTAATTTCATCTCCAGCAACATACTTGCTCTACCCTCAGGGTGTGGTTGCTTTAGTGAGACATGTAGTCTATTAGGAGTAACACATGGAGGTGGGGTTTAGACTTAGACAGGCTCCAGGTTCTTGGCTGGATGCCAATTGTTCTGGCAGTTGTAAACCAGTGCATCCTTAGGGCCTAGAATTTTCAGTCCACACCTAAAGACTGCACTGGAGGACTCTCCCCTTGATTTCATTCCGGCAGTCCAGGAGGCAATTCTTAGTCTGCTTTGTCACCTGTGGACCCCATGTTTCCTGGTCTCATGATCTGTTTCCATAATCAGTCTCTTCCATGCTCATCCTTTTGAATACCTTGTCAGAAACATCTCTCCTATCCCATCCTTCAAACATCTGAATTGGAGTGAGAAGGGAAGAGCAGGGTGGGTTTCCACCACCAATATTGACCTGTGTGAACTACTCTGCATGTTTGATTTTCTGCTGTTCTTTAGGCATGATCCATGGGATGCTATTAAGAATTAAGTACATATATTGATATTGTAATAGTCATACTTACAGGGCTCTGCTATGCATGTAAATCCCCTATGCTTTTTTATTTTTTATTTTTGTGGTGCTAGGGTTTGAACCGAGGGCTTTGCACTTGCAAGCCAAGCACTCTACTGACTGAGCTATCTCCCCAGCCCTCCCCTATGCTTTTATAGCCAGAAATAATTCACTGCATAATATCTGCAGGTAAATTTGAAAATAGGATGATCCTAAATGTGTCTTGTCTGAAAGTAAAGCATACAACTCTAAGAAAGGCAAGGTGTATAAAAATACAAATACACTTTTTTTGCATCAAAAAAAAGTGGGAGACAGAAATATGAACAGTGAACAAAGGCAAAAAATAGAGAATAGAAACACATAAAATTGATGTTCACTCAACCATATCCATATCACTTTGAATGTCAATGGTCTAAATATTCAAATAAAAGATTTTTAGAAGGAATAAAAAATTCAAACCCCATGTGTATTCTGTCTAAAACAAACTCCCTTAAATATAAAAATAACTAATATTAGCATGGCATGTCTGTCTCAATCTCTTTAACATTTATCAAATGAAAGCTAGAACAGACACATGAATTTCAAGCTGGGCTGATATCAGAACAAGGAAAGTTAGAATAGATAAAGACCAGAATTTTATAATGATAAAGAGACCAATCTTTTGAGAAGGCATTATAATCCTCAATGTGTATGTCTCAAAAACATGAGGCTACAACTGAAGAAACAGCAGGAAAAATAGATGAATCCACTCTCATGCTTGGAATTTCAACACCCCTTTATAAGAAATGGAAAGTTGAGAAAAGTAAGAAGAAAATTTTGATGAAATAGGTATAAAACAAAACCATCAATCAACTGAATATAATTGATACCAACAGACTATTTCTTCCAATGACAACTGAATACACATTCTCAGGCTCATATGGAATAGTCACAATATAAAGACCACACTCTGTCATAAAACACATTTGAACACATTTAAATAGTGGTGATGGGTGTACAAAACTTTATATTTTGAATTGCACAATTTAAAATGGTTAAAATGGTGAATCTTACATTATGTAAATATTATCACCCTAAAAACATGTAAATAGAAGGGAAAAAAGATAGTAAGCAGCTGACTGGTGAAGCTGAGCAGAATTTTCCTCATGGTGGCTCTTTTCTGGTATCAGAATGAAAACAAACCCAAAGAAGCCTGGGAAATAATCTAGCACAATGAAGACTTAAAACTGAGAAGAGTTATTTGTGATTATAACATGATGTCAATGGGATCAAAACGTAGTTTTCTCTGTTTAATAAGAGATGCATGCCTTTTTTAAATGACCGGTAGTGGCCCTAAGGAGGAGCACCTATACTATCAGTCACCCAGGTATATGGAGAAAGGCAGGTTCTATCCATTAGCAATGTCTAAACTTGAGCTGTGTCTTGAAAATTAGTATAGAAGTGTATTCACATAGCAAGCTGTAACCCATTACTGGATTATGAAATCAATTTAGTGGGTCATTATCATCATTTTTGAAGAACACTAAATAGGGTATTAAAGATGAAGCACAGGTAGTCAGTTATGCTTCCCTGGTTTCAGTTACAAATATGCATATTTGCATTAAGTGAAAGTATGTATTTTTCCAAATTCTATTCAAAAAAAGATTCTGAAAAACAAATTAATCTACACTAGTTAGTAAAGAATCAGTTGCACTTTATTAACATTACATTGGTATAAAATGATCTTTTAATTTCTTCTTTAATTAGCATAAAATTATACTTTTATTCATACATATTGTAAGAAACCCACAAAAACCATGCTGGACATGGGAATTGACATGAGGGTTTATTAAGGAAACAGAGTGTCTCCCTGCAGGTTAAGAGAGAAAATGAGAGAAAAAGAGAAAGGGTGTGAGGAAGAAAGAGTGTGAAAAGCAAGGAGGAGAGAGAAGGAAAGTGAGTAGAAGAGAGAAAGCATGAGAAAAGTTGATGGGTAAGCTATCCTTAAGCAGTTGAATTCCACCAGGCTAAAAGGGGACCAATAATGGAGAAGGATACTTGCAAACTGATTGATGAATCAATAGCTACCTAGGATGTTCACAGACATACAAGTAGTTGGGTGGCAGAAAGGGCAGGGGACCAGCTTTATATTACACATATGAAAAACATTACATAGAAATGTTGCATGATGAGGATTCTATGGCAAACTCAATGCCTAGGGTGATCCTTGGCAAAAGAAATACCTCTGCACAGGCTTCCTCTTCATCCCCCCATATTTCTCTGAAATCAAAATACCTTCACTCTCCAGGGCACCTTCTGAGAAAGAGTACTATTTAGAGGAACTAAGCTGACTCAGGAAATGGGAAGAATTCTGTCCACACCCTCAGATGAGTCCATGCACCTGAAAGAAAGGCCAAGCTCATATGACCAGACCATGAAAATCTCTAGTAAAAAGTCATCAAGATCACGTTGATGATGTCTTGTTTGATGCTGTGATGCACGGCTATTTCTTTATTCCAGAAATGCATTCCAAGAAACCTTCCCTTCTGCAACCTTCTCTCTTTTAACACAAAACACCTTCTCCCTTCAAGCAACATGTGAAAATAAGAGAAACTATTTCTAATCTATTCTCAATAATGAGTTTGTAATCCATAATGTATAGAATACTTTTAAACAAGAGACATATGTTAATGATATCAAGAGACAATACACAGAAAAAGTAAAATCAAATTCTAAAAAAATACTGGGAAACACACCAAAAAGAAATATATCCAATAAATCAGGCAAATCACAAACTATAAGGTCAAATATTGTACCATTAAAGAAAAAAGTAGATTTATTAACTTATGTTAATGGATATGTTTAAATATAATACAAGTTACAGTATTGCATATAGAGATAACATCTGGAAAAGTAGTTATGAGTTAATCAGTGGAAACTGTATTAAGGATGAGAAATTATAGGGAAAGAAAGGAAAAAGTAATTTTCACTTCTAATATACATTTTAATTCTGTTTAATATGTCTTATGCATGTATAAGCCCACATGTGTATATGCATTTGTGTTGTATGGGTATTGAAACCAGGACCTCACAGATGTTTGGCAGTTGCTCTACCACAAAACAACATCCCCAACCTTATTTTACATGTCTTAAATAAAAAAAGAATTAAGTGGTAGTGTGGCAATGTGATTGTGATAAAGTTTTATAAATAAGGAAATTCATAAACTCAGTCAAACTGAGTTTGAATCAAAATAGTTTGAGAGTGTAGAAACACACTTATAGACTAATAATCATGCCCATATACATGAGAAAATTAAAAATAAAATAATAATTAAATTAAAAACACCTGTTTTAAATATGGATGCTGTAGTACTTTAAATATGACAACATTATTGTTTAAAAGTTCAAAAGAAAAGAATTGTAAACTGATTATACATATGATGCACATATAATTGCTGCTTTGGAAACATGTCAACAGTAGACTGTTTTATATGTAGAAATAAACAAATCACATCAATTTATTTGACAGTGTGTCTGTTTATGTTTCTATGTCTCAAACTTCTTTAGTATGATTTATCTCACATAAAGTTGAGCAGTTTTCTGTTGTAAGCTGATTATACATATGATGCACATATAATTGCTGCTTTGGAAACATGTCAACAGTAGACTGTTTTATATGTAGAAATAAACAAATCACATCAATTTATTTGACAGTGTGTCTGTTTATGTTTCTATGTCTCAAACTTCTTTAGTATGATTTATCTCACATAAAGTTGAGCAGTTTTCTGTTCAGTTCACACAAGGGCTAGACTTTAAATACCATGGTGAAAGATTCTAGGGTGTGCATAATGATAGCAGGATCACCACCAATATGTGGAAAGGTCCAGAAAGCTTTGACATGTACAAAGAAATCAAGACAACTCATTCACAACTCACAAATTCCCTACCACTGTCCAAACCTCCTGCTGGTCACAACCACCCCTACATTTTGGACTCCCATCACCAGGTGTCACCACTCTCTATCTTCTCCACATCATTTCTGCCCCAAGGAAAGGCATCATTTTAAAAACAGGAATATTTTTTCCAAAAGCAGATTATGGAACTGCAGTGTGTGAACTCAGTTCTCACTGAAAAGTTCCCATGTGTATAAAACAACTAAAAGAAGACATGCATAGTATCATTCCCTCTCTCTTTCTGTAGACCTGCATAACAGGATATAGCCAAAGAAATAACATGGAATTTGGGGCACTTGCCATGCTGTATGATCTTAAAAGACCTGTATTACAGGTAAGAAGAGTCCAACAGTCACCATGAGTATTGGAGACTCACCATCTGAACAAGACATGGTACAGCTGCATGAGGAGAGGATGAAACTCAGTGAACTGCCATATCTAATGCTAACAGGCTACAATCTCCTCATAGAGAGGGAGTGAAGGAAGAGGAAACCATTCTGTGGCATCAGCCTTGGTTCTTATCATGAGCAGGGAACTACAGGCTCTTTCAAAAGCCCTTTCCTAGAACAGGGTGGTGGATCACCAAACTGGTTTTGTGCCTGTCTTGTCCCTAGTAGGTAGGTCCCCCTAATTACTATTTTGTGGTGATGTGGAGTTTCTGGTTCATGTAAGACCTCCTCCCCATTTTGGGAACATGGACCCAGAGCCACAGAGTTAAGAGGAGGAGATTTTCAAACCAAGCACAGCATTTATATATAATATGTTCAAATGCATTCTATTGTCATGTGTTACTAATTAGAACAAATTTAAATGTTGAAAAAAAAAAGACAAGCACAGGCCTAGGAATCCTGTACAAACATCTAATTTTCCTGATTTAGTGAAATGGTTTCTACAGACTTCTCATATTACGTTTACCTCCCTCAGTTTCTCTTCATAGTCTGTGAGGAAGGAGGCATTCTAATACTTTGCAGGAGTTACTGTCAAATGCCACAAATTTTATAGAGTGGATTTCATGCTATCTAGCAATGTTACAAAGACATATACTTCTGGAAATATCTATATGCCTTCTAAGAATGTATGCCGAAGTTACAATGCAAAAAGATAAGAGACAATTTATAATAACAGAAGTCTAGAAATATGATAGATATTTACAAATAAGAGGCTCCTTGAATAATCTAAGATAAACTTCAGGACTATGTAATCACAAAAGAATGCAGAATCCCTTTCTTGTTGGAGTGATTTCCATGCTTTATTATTATGTAAAAAACAAGGGTCAGGAAAAAAAGTTAGCTGCAGCTGTCCAATAAGAATTTATAACCTACATGTGGCATTTCATACTTTAAATTTGAATTAAATTATAACTCAGTTCCTTGTTTCATGCCATATTTCATGGACTCAACAGCCACAGTTAGTCAGTGACAATCAACTTACTTTGGACCTAAAATTTTCAGACTGAAAGCACTTTCATTTCTGAAGGAATTTACTTTGGAAAATGCTGGGTAGATATGCCACATTTTATTTGTGATTTAATATATATAATATTTGATTATCTTATTAAAATTTGAGTGGTTGAAGTGAAAACTGCAAAAATAAGATTATCTGTATTGGGTTGTCCAGGTAATCTTCCATGTGCCCAGGATGGAAGTAGATGATGTCCACTCCCTTAAAAACATAATAGATACTTACTGGCTCTTTGCACTGAAAAGGATGAGAACCAAAGAGCACCACAGGTGTAATAAGCAATTCTCGGACCCTGACCATGAGAAATATTTGAGGTTTTTCATGAGAACCATCATTGTAAGAAGGAAAAACAATACAGAAGAAAAATTTAAAAATTTTAAACCTGGCATATACAATAGCAGCTGAGGTTCATGTAAAATGTCACAAACTTTGTGATCGGCACTTGGTATAATATAGTAAAATTACACAGTAATATACTCTTGAAACCTGTAAAGGTTAATTGGGGCCCAGCTCTACAGGTTAAGGAAAGAGCTAATAAAGAGGCAAGTACACAGAATGATGAAAAGCATGAAGTGCCTCTTGTGGAGAAGCCAGTTCAGTTTGTTATCTATTCCAGGGTCATACCAAGTTCCTTGCTCTGATGAAATTTCCTGGGGTTAATGAGAATACATAACTGAAAGAAATCAAAGAAAAAATTATTTTACTTGCTATACTCTTTTGAATGTATATTGCAAAAAAAATGAAGTTATTACCAAGGTGAGGATGTCACAAAAGAGAAGTGAAGTAAATCCAAGATCCTTACTAATCAATAGATAACAAAAGCAAATAGCCTAATAAATGAATGGGCAAAGCAAGTTAACAGGAACTTCTCAAAAGAAGAAATATGTAGGATCAACAAATATATAAAATGTGTTCAACATCTCTAGTAATTAGGGGAAAAATTAACACTCTATTGCTATTCCATGTCACTCCAGTCAGAATGGCAATTACCAAGAATACATGTAACAACAAATGTTATCAAGGATGTGGGGAAAAGGGATGGCCATACATTGTAGGACTGCAAATTGGGGCAAAACCTCTGGGAAGCAGTATGGAAATTCCTCAAAAAGTAGGAATGGGTGTGAGCTGCTGAGGAGGAGAATTATTAGTTCAACGTCAGTCGCAGCAATTTAGTGAGGCTCTAGGCAACTCAGTGAGATCCTCTCTCTAAATGAAACATAAAATACTCTGGGGATATGACTCAGTGTTTGAGCATCCCTGGGTTTAATACCTCATACAAAAAAAAATGAGGGATGAAACCACCATTTGACCCACTTATTTTACCTCAGCATATAGCCAAATTATTTAAAATTTGCATAGTATAGTGACACAGTCACATTAATGATTATATTAGCATGAAGTACAATAGCTAAAGCATGGAACCAACCTAGTGACCCATCAAACATGAATGAAGAAAGTAATCATCTTACAAGATAATTAGGGTAGTAATGGGAAAGACAATAGAATAAATATATCCTAATTTTTATAAGAACACATATGAAAACAACTAAGCAAAACCAAACAACTTGTCCACACACAAAATTGGGTCATAATTAGAACAAGATATATCTATGCTTGTATAATTTCATCAAAATTGATTCAAATTTCATGTATAACTAAAAACCAATATAAAATCAAAAATAAACTTCACAAAATATACTGAAAAATTGACTTGTGAGAATTTCCAAAACCATCTTAGATTTTATAAAATCACAAATGCATATACTATAGAGAGTCACAGAATGGAGGGAAGGAAAATGTGTTACATTTTTCAACCCAGTCATTTCTACTCCACAGTAGGACATTTTTAATAAGAAAAAAACTATCAACACCTTTTTCTTTCTCACTAACAAAAAGGAAGAGTGAAACATGCAAGCATTATGGCTATCTTGAAAACCTTATGAAAACTAGTTTTGCCTCCACAGAAAACTGAAATAACAATTCAACTTTGGTTGACATTACCAAAGATATTCAAGATGGGTTTAACAAGATAGGTTCCTAAAAAGAAATATGGACAAACTTTGACAGTGAGAAAAGGTACACATACATCTAGAAAATATAAAGCATAAAAACAGGATGGAGAGGCAACAAAAGTCTATCACAGCTCTTGTCAGTACTACCTGAATGAAGTCAAATCATAGAGACCAACAAAATGTACTCACTTTTTAATGCTCACTTTTTGCTATTTATTAATTGATTACACTTACAAATTTTTGTATATCGAGGTGTTTTAAAGAATAAAAATGACTAAATCTAACTTATTATACATACATTATCATATAATTAGTAAATTTATTTTTAGTAAACTTTAAACAGGTTCTAGTTATC